>NW_024542164.1:0-113802 GCF_016758785.1 Suillus bovinus
CGTTGTGCTTTGGTGTCTTGGGGTAGCAACAACGGTTGAAGTTGATTCCTCTCGCTGCTTGTCCAGGGTCTGTGTGAGGCCAGCCATTATGCCAGCACGCTGTTTTCCGATTTTCTTTGCTGCTAGCAGTAAGTGTTCTGTTCTAGCATCTGCAGTTAGAACACGCGAAGGACGTCTTTGAGAGTGCTGGCGCTTGGAAGGATGCGGATGGAGATTTGTTGTTATACGAGATTTCTGCTTTGGTGTGGTTGTAGGCGTGTCCTCAGTGTCTCCTGGATGGTCATCGTCAGAAGGATCAAGACCAGGGTCCTCGTCCTCAGTAGTTTGCGGATCCTTCCTTCTCCGCCGGTGTAGACGAGTTTTTGGTACTTGATTCAGGCTGACATGTCCGTTTAATGCGAGAGGTTGCATGAGAAGCAAAGGGCGGAGGCGGGATAGTTCACCTTCGAGGATGGAGAGACGCAATTGAGTTTCATGAAGCTGGTGAAAAATCAGCGATAGATAGAGGTGTGTGATGGAAGGACGAGCTCACTCGTTGGCGGAGACTCCGATTGTCTGCCTCAGTTATAGCTTGTTGTCGCTCAAGCTCCTGAATCAAAGTCAGTTCTGTTAATCCGAAGAAGGCAAGGAGGAACAAAAGGCTATAATGGCTTGTTTACATGTCTATGAGACCAGCTTACTGCCATCAGTATCACGGCTGGGTGATAGGTAATTTATCAAGACGACCATGCAGCTTGCTAAACCACCATCGCTAAAGAGAAAGCAAAATGACTCACTTCATCCTTGTCAGACGGACTCCTGTGCTTTGACTGCTGTGCAATGAGAGCTTCGGCCATCCGTGCCCAACTATCCTTCTCTGAGTTCCACCGCAGTCTCTGCTCCTCTGCCTGTCGCAAGAGCATATCGCGCTGGACAATTAGGCAGGATATGATTTCAGCCTGCCTAATGACTTGCTCTGGGTCAGGATGCACCCCACTAGTTTCCTTCACCACCTATTAGGATAGATATGTAAGCTAAGTCAGACATCTTGTGATGATATTAAACAAAATATAACGCACCAAATCGGGTAGCTCTTTCTCCCCTACACTGAGATCATGCATGTCTGTGATATTTATGCGTACCTCTTGTTCGCCATTGTCAATTTGGGGCCTAGGAGATGCGGTCTTCGGGGGGCGGAGGGGTAGTTGAGAGTCATCCAGTGTTGCGAGTGGTGGCGCCGGGGAGAGGGACATGATATGAACCAGATCATCAAGAGCAAAGGGTGGATATTCGCTCATCACGACCGGCGGTGAGAGGCCTTGATATCACGGGTCGTGAATCGTCGTGGGTGACGATGAGCAGGAGTCGTCGGCCGCAAGAAATCAAAAAGCCAAACAACGCCAACCCAACGCGCGGTGCACGTCACGTGATCTGTCGGAGCTACATAAGCTGTAGTCATGTGACATTGTGCTCGTTGGATTGGCTCCTGTTTTGGAGGACGTATGTAACGTACGTCTTTCGTGCGTTTCATGATTTTTACGCGATTTCAAGTTCTTAATATTAATTACTGCCAGTGATACCTCCCTTGTGCATATCTTTATCACCATCAGCGACGATGGGCTCAACCCCATTTCATCGTCTAGCTCTGGTCATTCCTCCACTGTTTCTCACCATCTATCTCTTGGCCAGTTTCCCGCGACCACCTACTTTACCCATCATCCATACATCCCTAGCGCACCTTCCGAGCTCATCACCGTCATGTAATGTATATCCAGAGGACTTGTGGTGGCCGGTGCATACGCCAACCTACCTCTAGGACGGTTACGTACTCTGCTTATGCGCACTCTTGTTCACATGCTGACCCAATATCAGGTGCGATATTGGCTCATAGGACCAGAGGACGGACGACGTGTGCGTTTTTTTGTGTGCGCAAGTATTATGTGCTTATCGAGACTGTTAGGTTGTTTTGATACACGGACTTTCCATCCCGGCGATCGTCTGGAAAGACGTGCACCTGTACTCGCCTCACGAGGATACCGTGTACTTCTCTATGGTGTGTTATTATCTTTTAATGTATATTTGTATTACGTTCCAAATCCATTGATATTGTAGATCTATATGGTCGTGGTTATTCAGATGCCCCCCAAGTAACTTACGATACCATCCTTCACACCACCCAACTCGCGCTTCTTATGCAACATGTTAAATGGGATAATGCATTTATCATCGGATTGTCGATGGTACATTTGTCTTCTTGTGTTTGTCTACCGCTGAATCTCTCTCCTATTGCAAACAGGGAGGTGGCATTGCGACTGCATTCTCGGCCCACTTCCCTCATCTGGTAAATGGAAAAGTCGCTCTTATTGCTTCAGCAGGTATCATAGAGGTAATTGGCAAGCAACACAGCACATTCTTAATCTAACTTATCTCGCATAGTCGAGCGATATCTCTCGTACCGCAAAATTCATGTCGACTCCCCTCGTGCAAACTGTGTCCGCCCTCCCACCTTTCCAAGTAAGCTCGAGGGACTGCTCCCTTTTCTCCCACCTGACTTTGACGTAGCATTACATGCGTCTCCTTGCGAATACCTCTAAATCCTCGGAACTTTATGAAATCAATCCGATACAAGAAGTCTGTTTTTTTTTGACCACATAATTCGCACCCACTAAATACTTTGATTTAAGATTGTCCGTCTTCAAACCGCCCATCTACCTCACTATAATGCTGCTGTGGCATCTTCGCTTCGCGACGGTCCTATTCGCGGCCTGCACTTTGCATTCCAATCACTCGCACACTCTGGCAACCAAGTGTTGCTTATCCATGTAAGAGATCGCTCATCAATCCGCCACTGTGATGCTGACTTTTTCAATGAAGGGCACATCGGACAAAACTGTCCCTTATAAATACGCTTCTAAGATACACAATCTCGTACCGCAAGCTGACCTCGTCACCATCAACGATGGTGGCCACGATCTCACTGTAACCCACGCATCCGAGGTGAACGCCTTGTTACTTCACTTTCTTGCCGACGAATATCCGTACAAGCCTCGTGAATGAACCTCACTTGATATAAGGGGCGAATCCTTTTTTGATGATATTGTATCTGTCTCCACACGCACATGCTATTCGCTATTCATCGTCGAACGCTATTCCATCGTATAATCCCCTTGTATCATTCTGGATACCATGCCCATCTCGCTTTACTGTTGCCTCATGTTGTCCTCGCTATTCGTCCGCGTTATACTTTAGCTCTTCCTGTTTGCATTACTCTAGAAACCTATAGCTTGTCATAAACACATTTTTTTGGAATGAATGAAGTGCTTTGAAGTTCTATGCGATCATTATACATTTATCAAGCACCGTGCTCCACATATCTCTGCCTTGTCTGTATGTGCGCTAACGACTGGTAAAATTCGAATGCATCAGAATACGCGAGGCGCTAGATATTGTGTTTGTGGTGAATGTTTCTCTACCGTGTTTATCGCTCCGATAATTGTTTATTAGATAGGAGAATTAGTAGCTGCTGACGCAAAGACCCATGCTCGAAACTCTTTCACCGCAAACTCTTGAAGAGATCTTTAAAGAAGTCTGGTGACCCCAAAAAACGGTTCACGGCCCGCACTAAGATACAATACGACCAGTTCGTCCATTGGCAGTGGAAGAATCTATCACAACACGTTCTCCGTACGCGTTTCATTTTACATACAATATCACTCACCCTACACGTTGCTTTTTCGTTCTCCGTCTCAACGACGTCTTTTTATTCCTCTTCCCTTGGAAGCGTCTCCCCTCAGTCCTTCAATCGAAGACTGAGGTGAGTTGTTTTATTTACGAGTCTACAATACAGTCTCTAATAACTACATAGTTCCTCCTTCGTTCCTAGGTATGCACTATGTCGTAGCTTGTCAGTCCTTCAATCGAAGACTGAGTTCCTCCTTCGTTCCTAGGTCCGAGCCTCTTCACTCTAAGAGAATCGAAGTTCCTTCGCCGACACCACATAATGGAGCAAATACGATGTGGTTGAAGAATTTCCCTTGCTATCGATTTTCTTGACGCACGTGGCTCTCGAACACACTGTGGGAGGGCCACTTTACAAAGGAACCGAGATGCATTGGTCTGAGGGAGTCAGAGGTGTATGACAACCAACTCCAGAAAAGGGCAGTGAACCTCCCTTAAGCTTGCAGTTCAATTACAAAGTGGTTCAACCTTAGACAGGACCTGTACCGAGCCAACGAGGGATAAAGAACAGCCAGAATGTAGATGCTCCTCTTGGTCGAACGAATCAATCAGTCGTCGAACCATGCGAGCTGATGGGGCTGATTCAGCATAAGCATTTCGGTGGACAATCGAAGCTAGCGCATTAATATCCGTCGCCAAATGTAAACTCGTTGATGGCCAACGATCGGGTTGGCCAACGGAGTGTCCAAAGCGATATTTCAGAGAGCAGAGGATAGTCGGAACTGAAAGGTACGGCAAAAGTCTTTAAAGTGGTTAGGCTGCGCAGGATTTGCTCACGCACTCAGCATCATGCTGGCATACAACAAACGCAGCATTTTGGAGGTGTATCCAGACTACCCCAGAGATTACACCATGGACGCGCAGGAGGAATTAATACTCGAAGCCGTATAGACGACCCTTTTGAAGCAGACCGGCGGAAGCATAGATTTGATCCACACGGATGTTGACATGGAGCGACTGCCCATCTTCGAACACTGTGCGCCTGTTCAAGAAGTCAGCTCAATCAGGCTCTGCAGGAAACTGTCAGTGGGGCCTGGATACTAGGAACCATCAAAATGGTTGGGTCCCATATCTCGGGCTTCCATCCTACTGGAACCACGAGGATCGGAATGAAGGAGATCACCAGCACCAGAACGTCAAGTGTGTGCAACTACTCGAATTGAAAAAGCAAGTAGTGGATACAAAACGGCGAAGCTGCATTAACCGCCGGACATGAATTGTTTGACATCGGAATGGATATGACATGTACATCGTTGTCGCTGGCAAATTTAATTGGGTTTCCTGCATCTGCATAACGCACGCCCTTCGATTCAACGACAGCAGAACGGCAGCTTGACACATGGGCAACTACCTAGATGAATTTTATCAGAGTGAAGTTAGAATGCGATGCGATACACACTACACCCTTATGAACAGCTGATCAGCATCGGCAGGCCACACAGGATCGTAAGAAAGCTATTCAGCTTGCTGAAGCGACACATCAGCACGCAGCGTGCTAATAGAGTTTATGTGCTGCAGGACCACGGTCACATGTAGTGCGCGCTCAAGGAATGCCAAGTAAGAACACCCTGATGGCACGCACATTAAGCAGAAGATCGCAAAAGCTCAAACCTGATTGACTAAACGAGATAACTCACATGTGACAGAGTAGCAGCAGCATATCAACGAGAACAGTCGACAAATGTGCATTGGTGTGTTTCAGGTCCATCAATGAATTGAGCTAGAGTCATTATGGCCCGAAAGCACCCCAGTGACATAGCACAATATTTGGATCTACTATGAATTCGAGCTACTGCACGGTGAGTTGGTTGAGCAAGTCGTCAATGTGTTTGTTGTTGTTTGGTATACAATCGATAGCTGCCATACGTCACGCCGGTACTAGTGCTTCATTTCCATTAGGTGTTTCTATATATTAGATCGCAAATATTCAGTCCTTATTCAGATCAATCTGAACGTTTTTCTTCACGATAGTCTTGGGTATTTCGCTCATAAGCCTACCCAACATCAAACGCCCTCCTCCATTTCCTACACGGGAGGTTTATCCTAGCGAACACCTCACCTATTCACGGCGCATAGCCAAGCTTTTGACTCAAGTTGAGATGGTCTTACACAGGCTTAGTGCAAAGACAGCATTTGCGGCCGCCCTACGGAAGTTCGGTTCGTTCGAAGCTACTAATAGGTTTATAACCGAAGTACTGCCGACATGTTCCCCACGAACCTAAGTACTTGATCTAGTGCTGAGTCTGCTGACTGACTACCATTTGAACAAGGAGCTCAAGACTCAAGTTCAGTTTGCCTTGGCACCACCTAACACAATGGGTAGCTCACCGTTGGCGACCCGTCCTCCTTTTCGGCGCTGGATTCACCCAGCCCTATTTACCATCGCACTCATCTACATCATTCTTCTGCATTCCTCGACCTTCATCTCTTCGGTGTCATCTCAATCCAGCCCACAGGAGCTCGCCCGTCGGTCCCAAATCCTCTCTAAATGCGCCTACATACGTGCCAAACCCGGGCCTCCACCCAATTTCCATACTCGCACCCAGAGTGACCGCTACGCAGATTCAGAGAACACGACTCCCGTTCTTGTGCGTAATGCGACTATCTGGACAGCTGCTAATGATGGGCACGAGGTTATCTCTGGTGACCTCCTTTTACACCGCGGTCTCATCAAAGCTATCGGGGATGTTCCTCTTTCCATGATTCGGCAGGGTCGAGTCAAAGAACAGGAAATTGGAGGTTGTTGATGCTCACGGAGCGTGGGTGACCCCCGGCATTGTGGATTTACACTCCCATATCGGTGTCGGTAGTGTGCCTGAGCTAAATGGTTCGTTTATTTGCTACTCTACAATAGCCATAACGTCCCATTTCCTGCAGGTGCAACGCGACACGAACTCTCGCAAGGCCCCCATCTTGCCCTGGTTTGCGCAGTATTGATGGATTGAACACCCATGACGCATCATACGAACTCGCCATAGCTGGAGGTGTTACAACCGCACAAATTCTCCCTGGGAGCGCAAATAATATCGGTTAAAGCTATCTTGATACACACTTTGCCTATTTGCTGATCATAAACCTTGTATACTAGGTGGCCAGGCATTCATAATCAAGCTTCGTCCTACAGCTGAACGTTCGCCTTCTTCCATGCTCCTCGAGCCTCCCTACACCCTCAATGGCTCTCACTTTGACCACTCTCTCACGCCACGCTGGCGGCACATGAAGTCTGTTATCTCACACCTCCATTTTCTTTTATTTATCTTTAATTATTCCTAACTTCAACAATACCTGACAGACATGCATGTGGTATGTTCCAGAAGAGGCCTCGTTATTATCATCGCTCATTCACTCATAAGGTGAAAACCCCTCTCGTGTCTATGGCATGACACGCCTTGACTCTGGGTGGAACTTCCGCGCCGCCTACGATAGTGCCCGAAAGCTGCGCGACGCTCAAGATGCTTTCTGCGCCAAGGCAGAGTCTGATTCTTGGGATGACCTCGCAGGGAATGCATTTCCTGAAGATCTGCAATGGGAATCCCTTGTCGATGTGCTCCGTGGACGTGTAAAGCTTTCAGTGCACTGCTACGAGGCAGTTGATCTCGACGGAATCGTCCGCGTGGGTTTTATTTTGTTGTTATTTTTTTTTTGGCTCTTCTAATTTTTACCTGTGTTGGGTTGATTAACGGATGGCCTTGGACAGCTTACAAATGAGTTCGAATTCCCCGTAGCCTCATTTCACCATGCTGGTGAAACATACCTCGTTCCGGAGTTGTTGAAGAAAACGTGGGTAAGTCTTTTCTCTTCTCTTTCCTCGTTGATTGTTTGTGACTTCCTGGTCTTCTTATCCACAAGGGGGGCACACCTGCCATCGCACTTTTTGCATCCAACTTTCGGTATGTATATATGTATCGACTTTTGTGACTGTCCTGATACTCTTGTCTTGCATAAAGGAAGAAACGCGAGGCATATCGAGGATCGGAGTTCGCACCACGGGTGCTGGCGGAACATGGAATCAACGTTGTTATGAAGGTAAATGTCACCCTACATACTCTTTATTATGCTGCGTCAACTAACTCTTGCTTACAGTCTGACCACCCCGTTGTCAACTCCCGCTACCTCCTGCACGAAGCCGCCCAAGCGCACTATTATGGCCTTGACCCTGCACTCACGCTCCTCTCTGTTACGTATACTCCTGCTACTGCCATGGGGATGGGCCATCGGATTGGGATGCTGAAACCAGGTATGTGAGACTATCATATAATTTCAATGAAAAAATTAAGTCTCGGTTGAATTGCAGGGTATGATGCAGGTATGTTATGCTCGCAGTCACTAAATATATAAGAAGCGAGTCTGATCGTTTAATCGAAACTAGATGTTGTGATTTGGTCCTCCCACCCACTTTCACTTGCTTCAACGCCCACTCAGGTCTATATTGATGGTATCCCCCAGCTCTCCCTTCCTGGAGGCCATGTCGCCAAGGGGCCCACCACTCCCCCATGCACACCCAATTTCGACTCTGAGAAGGTGGCAGCGGTCGCGCACGAGGGTATTCCCCCTCTTGAGCCTCGGAGCGTGAAAGGGGCGTTATTCGTGAACGTCTCAGGGCTTTATATGAGAGGTGGTGGCTCGAGTGGGGTGGTGCGTGTTTCTGAGCAGGCAGGATCGGTGGGTGTGGAGGATGGTCAAGTGGTGTGTATTGGTCAATGCTCGGATTTTGCAGAAGAGGCTGTCGATATCGTGGACCTTGAAGGTGGCACGATCACACCTGGATTGACCAGCTTCGGTTCGCCACTGGGGCTCGTGGAGATAAGGCTTGAGCCGAGCACAAATGATGGAAGTGTTCATAACCCTCTCGATGGTGACCTTCCTGCTATATTGGGTGACACGATCATGAGAGCACAAGACGGTCTCATGTTTGGTGGTCAGAATTTGCTGTATGTATCCTTTATTCCTTTCATCCAGTGTCTGAATCGACATTTCGAATTGCAGACTAGCCTATCGCGGCGGCGTTACAACGGCCATCACTGCGCCCTCTGGGGCCTTCCTGCAGGGCGTATCTACTGCTTTCTCACCTGGAGCTGCGCATGCCAGCGTGGAAAATGCGAGTGTAATTGATGAAGTCGCATTACATGTGGGCATAAGCATGTCTTCAAGGATAAGTGTGAGCACGCAGATAGCAGCACTTAGGAACATGTTGTTTGGAGAGGGTGGAGATGAGGTGCTCAGGAGCGTTAGAAAGGTGGGCTTATTGTGCGTCTCATGCATTGAGTCAACACTGATATCTAGAATCAAGGGTAAAACCACGCTCGTTGTGGACGTTGAGAGCGCAGATATAATGGCGACGCTGCTTCGGCTTAAGGATGAGTACGAGACTCATTCTGGGAGGGAACTTCGTATGACCTTTGCGGGAGCAACTGAGGCTCATCTCCTTGCGTCTGAGATTAAGAGGGCAGGTGTGAGCGTGATCGTCACGCAGAGCAAGCCATTCCCGTCGAATTGGGAGCAGCGAAGGATGTGAGTATCCTTCATGCTCTTTCTTCTTGATCCAATCTTTTCTCGTTTGCGCTTAACGATGCTAACCTTGCTATCGCATAGACTTGCTGGGCCACCAATAACGCAAGAGAGCCTGGTCAGCAAGCTTTTGAAGGCCGGCGTCAATGTAGCCATTGGAGTCATCGACGAGTACAATGCCCGAAATACACGTTTCGAAGCCGGTTGGGTGCGTTTGGTCGAACACTGCTTTTCCTGTCGTTTTTCTTAAATGTAATTATAGTTCCTCGCGTCCAATGGTTTGATCGATCGCACAACAGCTCTTGCACTTGCCACGACAAACCTCGAAAAGGCGCTCGGAGTGCAGAGGGAGATGCCTCAGGACCTTGTGGCATACCGTGGTGGGGATGTGTTTGAATTTGAAGCCAAGGTGGTGGGGGTTATATCGGAGACGTTGGGGCGAACAGATCTGTTTGTATGAGAAACGGTAGAACTTTGACCACAAGCATTAAGCAGTATGCGCTGCAGCATTGACTCGGACTTCCAGCTGCGAACACTGGAGGCCACGGAAATCCAGAAACTATGACAATAAGGGAGGAACGGCTACCTTCAATCGGAATTGGCACTCGAACTGACTCAAGCATGTTGAGACGGAATTTCCGGGGACTTGCAATCGACGATGCAAGTATCAGCCAGGCTGTCAGCCTAAGAGCTTCTGAATGTCTCAATGACGCCTTCTCATGTTCAGAATCTCGTGCATGCTCGATGAGAAATTAACGGTTTTACCTTTACCACTGACCATTCTGTAATATATGCTTGTAAATATTAAGCGAATCCCAGTGGCGACACAGCCCTGCACACCAGAGACCCATCTCATACAAACTAATGTATCAAAACAAAATCCTGACCGCATATCACCATGCTACGGCCGTGCCATCTCATTGTATACTTCCACGCCTCAGTCGAGGCTTGTTCATGTATGTTTGTGACGACCTTGATGTAGTTGACGCGACCTCGACCCCTCGCATCAGGGACCTCTGTAATCTAGCGCAAAAATCAAAAGTCAAAGGGTCATTCGAGGAAGTGGTAGAAATTCGAACGATTCTTTCGACTAGCCTGTAATGTTAGAGCTGATTATTACAAACAGGGAGTGCCCGACGGACCAAATTCAAAGCCGATGCAAAGTACGGCGATAGCCAAGATAGATCCTGAAAGGAAATGTTGTGCAGCAGTTATTGCATGAAAGTAGCCCAGCGTTCGAACGTCGAACTTTAATGCTGTCTAACTATCAGCAAATCATGAAGTTGACGCAGTAGAGTAATTTAGACAAGCCAATGAGATCTGTCAGAAGAATTCAAGAGCTGTGCCGAACCAATGAGAATGATGCTTCTCCTAATCGAACAAAGCCTGACCTTGTGAAAGCGAGTTTCTATTGGATCCGAGTTGCAAACTCGATCGTACCAGGTTCGCGTATTCAAACCATGACATTGATTAAAACAGAGAAAGTTTTGAAGTCCGAGGTCCGGATGAGCAAGGGAAAAGATGAAAAAGTGAGCAAATGGTACATTGCCACACGTGACAATCGTGATTGAGTGACGTAGTTGCCATCGGAGGAAATGGGTGGAATAGAACGCAACGGTCGGTCTGATCGACTCGAAATGTGAAATTCAGAGGATAGGTAGATCCATGGGACCAATCGATCACAGTCGTTGAACCATGCGAACTGATAAGGCTGATCCAGTAGACTCGAACATGAGAATTTTGGTGGAGGATCGAAACTAGCGCGATGTCCGTCGACAGATGTAAGCTCGATGGCGGTAAACGATTGGGTTGGTCAAGGGAGTATCCAAAGGGATTTGAGAGAGCAGAGGACAATCGGAACTCAAAGGTACTGCAGGAGCCTGTCAGTGTGAATTCGAGAAAGGAAACACAAGGTTGTCCCCGAAAGGCGGGTGATAGCAGAGATCGATATGAATTGGAAGAGGTTATTGGTTGGGCATCCCGTCGAGTCCAAGAGGTGCTATCGAAGAAAAGAGGATTCTGAAGCCAGTTATCGTGAAGGCCCACCTGAGACGGTCTCTTCGCTCGAATCCAGGCAACCGTGTAGTCCAAGAAGGGGAATCGAGTAGAACTTGAAGGAGCCGCACAAAAACGAAGAGCAAACAAGATCGTCAAGACAAAGACGCCGGAAACAGAGATCGATTTGGGGATCGACGCAGAATGGAAGATAGGAGTTGTGCCGAACCGACGGAAGGATAAAGAACAGCCAGGATAGAGATGCTCCTCATGGTCGAACGAATCGATCAGTCGTTGAATCGTGCGAATTGATGTGGCTGATCCAGTGGACTCGAGCACAAGCAGTGGGGCGGACAATCGAAGCTATCGCATTAATATCCGTCGACAAATGTAACCTCGTTGACAGCCAACGATCGGGTTGACCAAGGGAGTGTCCAATATATTTGAGGGAGCAGACTATAATCGGAACTCGAAGATACGGCAAGAGTCAGGGTGAATTCCAAAAAAAACACAAGGTCGTCTTTGAAAAGAGGGTCTGAAAAAGCGGAGATCGATAAGAGATTATCGGTTAGGCGGGATCGGGTATCCACGGTCTCCTCGCTCGAATCCAGTGTAGTCTAAGTCGCATGCTCGAGACTTGTGAGATCGTACTGTGTTTCAATCGAACGCCACAGACGTTGGAGATCTAAACGAGGGAAGCAAGTGGAAGTAGAACGCAGGAAATGTTGATTCAGACGACGGCCTTATATATGTGTGAGAAAGTAATTGTGAGACATCCGAATGCTGACGGATCACCTGATGATGTCATTTCGATCTGGACCAGATCAACATCCCGCTCAGCGAACATGAGCGCAATGATAATCTGACTCATCTAAGCTCAAGTCGTGGTGGGATTGGAAGATGCACAGCGTATCGCGCATGGTATAGAATTGATTTGCAAGTGTGAAGCTATGAAGGATACAGCAATGGATGGGTACATACAAGTTAAATGCAACCATGAGCACTACCACAGCTGCCATTTCCCATGTCGTCCTGGCGGGGTATGTCAGCCCGCTCCAAGTGCCACCAAGGAGGCATCCTCAGTCTGCCATGAGACCAGCACGAATAATAGCACAGGAATGCTTTACACCAATGCACGTCTGGGAGCGAATCAATGTCAGCTTTGTCGTTTTCCTGCGGGACGGTAGCTTGTTGAGTAGACGGACGTCGGGTATCGTCTACTTTCTTGTATTCTGGTATTTTAGCAGCAGCGAGTCTCTGTAGGGGCATAGATCAGTAAAAAGATACCGAGAAGTAAGAAATTACATTACAATGACTTTCCGTCCCGGTGCGACCTCAACGACTGGAGGCCGGAGACTGTGTCTTGGCGTGACGAATGGAAGATTCTGCCATACAAACTGCGCGACTCCGTTCGAGGAGGAAAGCGGAGTACTTGTTTCGAACTGGACACGTACTCAGTCATCCATTACAAGTACACTTAGAGAAATTGAAGACCGACATGACCAAATCGAGATGTGACCTGATCTGAGAGCGGGTACGGTAGTGGCAATGTAGCAGGGACCTATTTGTGCCATCATGGATTCAGTTATCAGGGAACCGATATAGCAGTCACGACATACATCCAAGGGGTCACGAGGTTGGACATCATGAACAGCGACTGCGTGCGAGCGAGGAGAGAAGCGAAGGAGTTTCCTGAGGCGTATAAAGCGGTTTGCTGCGGGTCTCTTGTAAGTGGAGGTCTCGGCGCAACAGGTACGGCGGATATTGGTTGCATGCGGCGTTTGGCAGGAGGACGACGAGTTGCATCAGACTGCAATGGATGAGTGACATGATGAGTAAAAGAATGAGATACGCACAGTTAGTGGATCCCTGGGGGCTGACTTTTTGCGCCCAATAATCTTTAAGAGAACGTGAGCATACGAACAATACAGGTTTGGGGAGAATGCGTACACGGGCCTGAGCAAGGACATCGGGTGGAGTATTGCAGATGCAGATCTTGTAATCACCTTCAATATTCATCGCGTAAGCTAGTTGTCGTGCGTCAGGTGAGAGAACAAGGGCATAGACATCAGCGTCGAAGGAAGCGAGGAGCTGGCGGGACTCAAAAGCCCAGAGCTTGATGGTATCGTCGAAGGAAGCACTGGCCAAGAGAGCATGGTCAAACGAAAGTGCTAGACTGTTGACATCGTCAGTGTGCCCTTCAAAGGGAGTTCCAACAGTCTCCAGTGTTGACGCGTCAAACTCGTAGATTGTCCTAGCATTATCGTCTTTAGTGAAGTTGAATACGGTTAAGAAGCTTTTGTTGTTGTTTGTCCAGAATACTTGTGAGTTGTGCTCCATAATCAAATTTTCCTAGCCTCACATCCAATTTCTGTGATTGGATATCCCAGACCTCAAGGCCAATCCCTGTGGTTAGCATAACTGCGAGCTTCTTTGAATCTGTGGAGAATCGAACTGTGCCCGGCCAATCGACGCTCTTGAATGGACCAGCCACGAGTTTGCCAGTCTCCAAGTTCCATATCCGCATTGTTTTATCGTCTGATCCACTCGCTAGCAGCTTGCTGTCCATGGAGATATCAACACATCTAATCCTCCGTGAGTGTCCTCGAAAGAAGTTCACAATCCCCGGCTTTCAGCTCCGGACGAGGGTCACGATATCCACCACTGCTAGTGACAACCCATCGACCATCCCTTGATACCGCCATCGCTAAAACATGCTCCTTGAAAACACCCCGCACTTCCTCAATCTCTTTGCCCGCCTTCAGATCCCATTGTCGAGCGGTCCTGTCAAATGCTCTGCTGATCATTCGCTGGCCGTCCGGAAAGTAGGATATGGATAGAATTGGCTTCCCATGACCATTCAATGTTATTGACGGTTTCAGAATCGATTTCATGGTGGCTGCTTTTGTCGACGTGGAAGCCATGGCTGTGTCTCCGTGAGCGAAACGTGAAGTACTGGAAAGTATTATTTGGGACTCGTTGTCGGTGCACTATATGACTGACGCTAGAATCCTGGTCGAGTCCAGCATCAGCTCATCCGCACTGGAGATCTAGATGAGAATTGGTGTTACCGAGAGATCAGCACTTTCGCGGCGAGGAGCTTGAGGAGCGATGAATTCCTGAATGTGAGTGCAACTATCATTGGCCTTAGGCACTGCTTGCATATATACCCTGCATGACACCTGTGTATTGCACCCCTCCTCTATACTCATTACACTTACTTCCCCTCACTTCTCACAGCCATGGTTGCCCTAAAGTCACTGCCACGATTAAAGCGTATAGATTTCCTTTTCCCACCCGACAAACACTCAAGTTCAAGTACTCGTTTCTCTCGTTAGTTTCACTTTGGACGCCTGAACGGTTACGGTTACCACCCCCCTTCATTCCGTCGTATCAACTCAGAAGTAGTACATGCAATGCCAGTGTTGCCGACATGTAGATGTTTCAGGAACCGTGTTCGTCTTTGACCACACCTCAACCAGCTTATACATTCAGAACGTCCTTGAGCATTTCTCTGGCGCGAAGACCAAGTGCCCATCTACAGAATTCAAAATCGAAATCATCACACAACTGCTGGTAGAAAACCATCTATCTCCTGACATTCGAATCCCCGCAAGCTACTTGGAGTTCATTGAGAATCGAACTGCGCCTATCGCCCCTGAATAGATCAGCTATGTTAAGTTTCCAGTGCATATGCGCAACACAAGCCCTACGACTCGACAATGGCAGAGCAGCAACATGAGACATTGGTGACGACCTGGATTTAAGGAAAACGATGCAGTGCGTTCCACGTCCTTATGAACGAACGTCCGGCAGGCAACTAGCATCACAAGAAAATTGTTTGGCTTGTAAAAGCGACACGCAAGCATGCACCGTGCTAGTGGACTTTCTGCCTCTGTCGGAGGAGCACATGCAATAACAAATGCAAAGTAAAAACACCCTGGTGACACTTAGTAGAGTAAGCAGAAGCCAAAAACAGCATCGGCGAGCTAGGGGTCATTGAATAAGGATGACCAGCGTAAGTGGACGAGATACCAATGGCATGGTCTCGAGTACTGACACTGACAGTACCCACGACGAAAAAAATATTCGCCCTCTCATTATGCTCACCTAGAGGGGAAGATAAGAGGACGGGCTATTGGTGAAGTGATTTGAAATTCAGCTTATTGATATTACGAGTAGTATGAGTTACCTTTGTGTTCATTCCCCTTCAGTTAGACGATTCTACGGATCAGACTTCCCACGGTGATTCGTGCACTCATGACATCATTTCATGCATTGCCTGCTGATCATGCACATGGTCCATGGGAACGAGTCAGGTAAGCGGACTTACAGCGTCATCGCTCTTCTGCTTCGTGACTTCGCGATTTTGAGTCCACCGTCTTGGCCGTCCGGAATTCTCAAACCCTTTCGATTTTTAATTACCATCTCAGATGGCGGATTTCTCGACCGATTTTCCTTTCCTTGTCACTGATACTGCCGGCAGCGACGTGGTTCTAGGTCACAAGTGAAATCAAACAAGGAGACTTCGATAAAAGCCATAATTTGGACCTCGTCGATCGTCTATTTTACAACACATCACATCTTTAAAGCATCTTCATTCAACGAGACAGCGCGATCATGACCCCCTCAACCTTCGCTCTCCTTCACGCCCTCCTACAAGTATCACGCTAATTGCTTTACATGTTCTAGAAAGAGCAAGTGCATCAGCAACTCGGACTCGGGAAGACAACGAGAAAAGACAGACTCACCAAGACACTGTCGCGTTGTTAGAGCAAGTCAAACGCTCATAAAGGGTCGGGAATGAGGTCCTCCAAGTTGGGAATGATGTCCCCCAAGTCGGGAAAAATGTCCCCCAAGTCGGGAATGATGTCTGCTAAGTCGGGAATGATGTCCGTGGTAGAGGAATTGGTGTCCCTCAAACTCAGGATAGGGGTCACGGTGTCCCCCAACTTTGGAATGATGGGGATGATGCCTGCGATGGCTACACTAGCCAGCGTTGTAGCGGTAATGATGACACTGGTGACTGAAGTGAATTTCATGGCTGGAATGCTGAAACTTGATGGTATTTTCTGAGTCGAGTACGTTGGCTTTTATACACAAGTAGTACAAGTCCCAGCTAAACCATTTGCATGTGCTTGCATCATAAAACAGATGCTGGCTCACGCACCATGAAATAATTTCCGTGAAGGCCTCAAATTTTGTGCCGGAGCCTCGCATTCCGCAGGTGCTTTTGGTGCGGTTTAGTGAATGTTGGTCCATGACGATGATGATTTGTTCATCCAATCCACATTTTCAGGGATGAGCAGCCCGTATTAATGACCATATACGTATAAACGCTCGATAGGGTGCTCACATGGTTTTGCCACTAATCAGAGCATACTAGTAGCCAGGTCAACGGTTGCAATGTAAATTGCGACGGTGAGCGCTTTCCGAAGACGTTAAAGAGATGTTGCTGATATTAGTTGTGGAATACGCGCATAAAACCCTTGGATATCACGAGTTACGAGTTGTATTCGGATCCCAGGGTTAATTGTGAAATACTACAATGAACACACACCATGATTAACACCGCCAGCACTGGGTAACAGGAGCAAGCTTATTGTGTGATGTGCGGGATCTGTGATAGATGATGTAGCTCGACTGCGGTACCACAGATCTTGACGCATACTGTTACCCCTTAACAAATGACCGCAGACTCGGCAGCAATCGCCGCTAATTACAATTCCGCGACCATTTGCCAAGGTAGCCAGGTGGTGCTTTGACTTAAACTCGTCAACATTTTCGCAGGGGAATGACCGGACAAAGTACCCGAATGTCCGTGAGATCGAGAACCAGAGTTGTTGCACAAGGAGCAAACGGCAGAATTCCTGACCCGACTGATATCCGAAACACATTAACAGTAAGGCCTTTCAGAAGCAGCGCTAGATTCAATGTCGCATTTAGGATGGGATGAAGGAAGCATGTGACAGGTATGCATACCCTTGAAAATGGGAACCCGGGCGTTGCAGCATGATATTACTCGGCCTAACGCTGATTCGCCATAGCGTGAGTCGCGTCGTGTGGACAACCCTGAATCACCCAGGTGGAACGCCGCGGTTTAATGCTTAAGCATTTATTGAGTCTGTAGAATGAATCTGGAGAAAGAGCGTATGGGTTAGGTGGACATGCTGCTTGAACTTGGAGCCATTTGCCTTGCAGCATGTATTTAGGATAAAGGAAGCACATGAATATGTAGGCACCCACTTGAAACTAGGGACCTATACGTTGCAAGCGACGATTACTTAAGGATGATCAATATGTGCGATTGCATCGTGCCTGTCGAAAGACAACCAGTCCCTCCAGCCCAAATCATGGTGCAACCACAGTATGGAAGATCGACCAGCGAGACCAGAGAAACAAAGATACACGCATATTGACGCTACAACAGTACTAGTGGGTTTTGTGGTTTGCATCAGTGAAAAGGGTGCCTCCTTGGTTCGGAATAAGTTTCATGACCGGGATAGGTATGGGATCGTTTTCTGCTATATCATATCTAGCTGCTTGAGCTCGTTCTCTTTTGGATGAGAAAATGTTCCGCGGTAGTCAGGGAGAATTCTCGGGTCATATGGTGCTCCTAGTGACTTTACCGGAGTCAGCGAGTCTTTGGAAGTGTGCGAAGATTAGTACTTTCGTTAGGTCAGAACGTTTGCGCTCATGCTCAAGCCTGGAAGATCATGTTTTCTGCAAAAATCATGAGCTCGATCACCAGCCCGAAAGTTGTTCATTAGACGTACCTCCAACTGCAACCCGAAAAAGCTTCTGAATCTTCGAAGGGCATTAAGATCGAGACCAACGAACCTCGCATTCACAAATGCGAGCCAATCATTGCGTCGCACGCATCGAGATACAAGGGATGAAAAAGTCTGTCGAGAACAACAGTAGGAAAACGGGTGAGGCTCCTGCGCCTGCCACTCCTACCTGAAGCTCCGGCACGCCATCGAATGAAGCGCGCCGTACCATAAGTCAATTTCACAGCCACCCCAGTGTGATTGGAAACAGAATCGCGCACTGGTAATTGTGCAAGACAGACAACGGAATCATGACTCGCACTGTTGACAAGAATGAGAACAAGAACATCAGCGAGAAATTCAAGGATGTCGAGACAAAGCAAAGACTTAAGGAAGATCGATATTTGACCATGTGGACAAAACACCATTCAAAGCAGGGATGCGTTGTACGAAGTTTTATCGACAGTCCTCGGGAGTGCCAGGGCATTGACAGGAGCTCTGGGTAGTGTAATAAAGTCTGGCGCAATAGCAGTAGTATTGGCTCGTAGTCGGTAGTTTCTCGTGGTGTTGTAGTCAGTCCTCGATAAACAGAGTCGTATGAAATGGTTGGTCTTCGGTATCTCTCGAGGTCCGTGCTCGTCCTAGCGGGCCCTCAAAGCGGACTTGAAAAGGTGGGGACCAATTAGAACTTATATGGGCCGCACGAAATCGAATGGCAAACAAGATCATCGAAGCATAGTCGCAAAAGCGGAGATCGACCTGGAGATCGTTGCGAAATGGTAGACAGGAAAATCCAAGAGTCATCCCGAACCAATGATGGAGAAAGAACAAACATGCTCCTCTTGGTCGCACGAAGCCTGGCCTTGTGAAAGCGAGTTTTGTTGGCTCCGAGTCACATACTGGATCGTACCAGGTTTTCGGATCTGAGCCGCGAAATCGAATACCACAGAGGAATTGTTGAAGAGATGAGCAAGGAAAAAGATGAAAAATTTGAGCGAAATGTTAAGTGACCACACGTGATAACCTTTAGCTGGGCGACGTTCGATCGGATGGTGCGGATCAGCTTGAATGAGACTCAGAAAATAGGCAGATCCAAGGACTAATCGATCGTGATCTTGAACCATACGAGGTGACGGGGCTGATTCGGTGAACTCGAGCATGGAAATTTTGGTGGATGATCTAAGGCTAAGCTAACATCGGAAATGGGTGAGATCCGTCGAAAAAGTATCGATTGGGTCGGCAAAGTGACTAGTGTCCAAAGCACTTGAAATGGCAGAAGACAGTAGGGACTGCGAGAGCCCTTATGGTCGGATTTCAGAAACTGTGGCCAGATAAACTAGGTCGTCAGAATCGGGTCTCCTACATATGCAGAGATCGGTTGGGAGATCGACATGAAGGAGATTATCGGTTAGACGAGACTCGAGATCCAGTCGATTCCAAGAGGCGCTACCGCAGAAAAGAGGTTTCTAAAGCCAACTATTGTGAAGGCCCAGCTGAGAGTAAGTTCGAATCCAGGCAATCGTGCAGTATGCTCGAAACTTGTTGGATCATGCGAAGTTCGTGTTGTGGGTTTGTTCCATCATCGAATATCACAAACTTTATGTGAAGCTGAAGTTCTGAACGAGTGAAGCAAGTGGAAGTCAAAAGTAGGCGAGGTTAATTCGGACAGGGGCCTTATATAGAGTGAAAGAGCACTTGTGAGACATCCGAATGCTGCGGAAACAAATGTTTCGCAATCCATGATGTAAGATGATGTCATTTCGATTCCGACCAGGTCTCGTCTGGCGCCTGCGACATGCTTGTCGCAGAATTCGTGAACACAATAATCGACAATGATCCTACAACTGACGTTCTTCATCGTAGCACAAGCGTGTCAATATCACAAGAGAGATCATAGAATGAGCCTACATGAGTACCTAGATCTATTCATCTGGCTGTACTGTAAACAGATTTCTGAATGCGAGGCAGTCAAGAATCATTGAGATCTGGATAGCAAAGAAAATTCATTCCTGATCGCTTCGTCAGCTCCCTCCGCCGAGGGACGGCCCCAAGGATTACTAGACCAACATTGCTCGATAAATGGCCAGTATTGCTCAGGGAGCTCAGGATAACGATATCGAGAGGGTGTTTGCGACTTGGCTATGCAGAGTATGATGGCGGCATCGTTCGTGAGGTTATAATAGGGTAATCTGTTGGTGAGGACCTACGAGTAGAGCTTTTCATATTAATGAGAGGCCAAAGTTAGCCCACACATACCTGCAGCATGACACCGCCAAACGAATACATGTCGCTCTGCTCGCTTGGTCGAACTTGAGAGCCATCATCCCGCTCTACGAGTAGCTCAGGAGCCATCCATCGCATGTTTCCTTTGAGCGTGGACGTCCAGGATGCCTGGGAGGCGCTTATAAACTCGGAGTACATCAAGGAAAGGCCAAAGTCAGCAATACACGCAGTGCCATCACCATGGATCAACACGTTAGGCTGAAACTCGCGTTTCAATAAAATCGGAACGATCGAGAAGATTGAACTTACCCCATTAAAGTCGCCATGGATGACATTGTTGGCGTGAACTGTGAAGAGTAGTTACAGCTCGGTCCGCACAGAGAAAAGTCTATGACATACGATATCGCAGACCAGCTATGATATGCGTTAGCTAAGATTTTCATCAGTTGGGTTACAGGGATTGAATATGGATGAAGAGAGACTTACCAGTTGGAATCGCCGAACGAGAGTCAGAGTCGTACCTTGACGCTCCAAATAGACTGTCAAGTTGCCATTCTCCGCCCAAAGACTGACTATTGCTGGAAATGGGCCGAAGCCATGGGTATAACCATAGATGCGTAGGATGTTTGGATGATCGAGGTTGGCGCATATCCTGAATTCACGCATGATCCTCTACGAAGTGGAGCCTCGTGTCAGTGAGGAACTCAATCTTCCGGTGAGACACTCGCCTGGATCTTTTTTTCCTTGGCTGGTCCAAGTTGATCATCAACGTACACCTGCAATGTTTTCACGGCGATCTGCAAGATGATAAAATTTAGACAGGTGGACAGACAAAAGATGGTAAACGAACTTTGACGGGGCTAGGATTGATGTAAAAGGTGCATTTCCAGATCTCGCCGAACCCACCACGAGCAGCAGGGTAGTCTCCATCCTTGAAGATATATTCTGAGAGGTCTTGGAACATTGCATTGAGGTCGTCAGGCACATTATTATTATGAGAAGAAAAGACTGTATGAGTGTGGGAAGAGGAGAAAAGGTCGGGCAGTAACTGGGATAGGCGTGATTCTGGAGCTACTGTAGAAGAGGGTATTTGTGATAGAGGTGGAAAAGCTATGGCAGGCAACATAGTTGTGGGTCCTTTTGAGCGTGCAATGGTCTATAAGGAAATGTTAGCACACAAAGTGGATGTTTACAGGAAATGCATACACATGCCTGAGCAAGTACTTCGGTTGGAATATCGCAGATGTAGATCTCAATTTCGGTATACGTTGCGTAAGCCAGCTGGTGTGAGTCGGGTGAGAGGACAAGGGAACGTGGATTCCGAACTTCAAAGGAGGCAAGGAGCTGACGGGACTCGAAAGCCCAAAGCTTGATGGTGTAGTCATGAGCAGCGCTGGCCAGGAGAGTATGGTCAAATGACAGTGCGAGGATGGTGACATCCTTGGTGTGCCCTTTGAAGGGAGTACCAACAGTCTTTAGTGTCGATGCGTCAAATTCGTAGATTGAGTGGTCATGGGCCCTGAAGGTGAATGCGGCCAATATATTTTTATTTTTGTTTGTCCAGAATATTGGCGCAAATGTGTCAAATTCTCCCTCGAGCGTGACATCCAATGTCTGTGATCGGACATCCCAAATTTCAAGGCACGACCCCGATCTGACCGCAAGCTTCTTGCAATCTGTGGAAATTCGAATTGTGCCCACCCAACTGGCATTCCTGAATGGACCGGCCACTTGTTTTCCGGTGTCGAGATTCCATATCCGCGTTGTTTCATCTTCTGACGCACTTGCCATCAGGCACCATTCCAATCTCCGCCACCAGTGACAATCCATCGACCATCCCTCGACACCGCCACTGCCCACACCTCTTCCTTGCAAACATCGCGCGCTTCCACAATTTCCTTGCCCGCCTTCAGTTCCCATTGTCGAGCAGTGTGGTCCCAGGATCCGCTGATGATCCGCTGGCCATCTGGAAAATAGGACATAGATTTTACCATTTGATCATGACCCTTCAAGGTTATGGTTGGTTTCAGAATCGATTCTGTAGCGACTATCTTTGTCGACGTAGAAGCCATGGCTATGTCTTCGCGAGCGAAACCGTGAAGTAGTCGGGTGCGAACAAGTTTCCCGACAGTGCAAAGGTGAGGCTCCTGGTATCGATGTACTCCGAGTCTACAACGATCGTTGAAAATGATTTGAAGAATAGGCCCCCTGATAAAGCCAACTGTCAGTTCATCCGCACTAGAAGTACAAATCAGAATTTGGTGTTACCGAGAGGTTAGCAGCAAAGACGTTGGGGAGCAATGAAGTCTTGAATGTGAGAAGGCCTTGCGCACAGCCCCGACACGCCCTTTCCGCATGGTAGCTGTACGACGCGCCTAAATCCTTCCATTGATCGCATTTGCTTCTCCTTGCTTCCCGCCTCACAGTCATGGTTAGAGTCACTGCCATTAGTATCATTGAAGCGTCAAATCTCCCCGTCTCACCCCAACTTTATCGTTGCTCGTTTGTCGATTTCGTTTTGACTCGGCCACCTATCCGAGTCTCTATTAAATTGCTCTGAGTACGCGCAGGCATCCCATCCAGTGCACAACCTTCTTCGTAACTTCTCAACCGGTGCCCATTTACAGATTTCAAGGTCGACATCTAGGTTGCAGACGATCAGTCGTATACAACATTGTCGAGAGTGAGAACGCAAAGTGACACGCGATCTATTCACAGAGACGAACGAAGGTCAAAACTGTTCATATTGTATTTTCAAATTTGCTACTATAAATACAATTGCTCATCGAAGAACAGATCGAAGGCAGAGCCTGACGCCCATCACCCTCATAACTCACAAGTCATACAGTGCACGATCGAGGATGACACGGCAAGTTGGATAGCCATGGAGTATATCGAAGGTAAGGAAGTCTTTCAAAGATTATGGATCGACATCGAGGACAGCCACTCGCGTCATAGAGTTTGTCATTGCTGGTTGACTACTGATCCAGAGCATCGCAAATGGTGCAATGTGATGCTCGTCGATGCGCTCACCTGATGAATCGTCAGCTTGATTGGTTTGAAAGCGATATGAAGGGATTTCTGACTTTAGTAGGTGGGACCCCAATCAGCAGCGCGTTCGCAACCCGTGAGTAGCCCTTAACGTTGATAATGATGGGTTTTGAGATATTCAACTCGCCCAAGAGTGCTTTGAGAAGAATTGGATCACGATGCTCTGTTCATTCGCACCCGACAACTAACGCTGGCACACCGTCATCGTCCTCAACACCTGTTTCTGCACATAACCTGACACCCGAAGTGCGCCCTTCAGTTGCACCGAGCTACATGCTGCATTCCTCCACGGAAAGTCTCCACTGTAATACATCGTCAGAGAAATTCATTATTTGGATCAATGTCAAGTTCTCCATAATGTGAAACCAACATCCCGCTCAACGAGGATGAGTAAGGAAAATAATCCGACTCAATCAAGCTGTGAGATTTTGAAGATGGTTCTGGGTGTCGCAGATGACGTAGAATTGATATATACGTGAAGTCATCAGTCGAGGAAGATACAGCAATGGACGAGTATACACAAATTCAACTGCGACCATGAGCACTACCACAGCTGCCATTTACTGTGTCCACCCTGGCGAGGTGTGTCAACCCGCCCTAAGTGCCATCGAGGAGGCATCCTCAGTCCGCCATGATACCAGCACGAGAATAATAGCACAGGAATGCCTTGCACCAGTGCACGTCTGGGAGCGAATTAATATCAGCTGTGTCGTTTTCTTGCTGTCTTGTATTCCGGTAGTTGGGCAGCAACAAGTCTCTATAGGGAATAGAGAAGCAAGAAGGTACCGAGAAGTGAGAAATTACATAGTTGCACTCCAGGGACGCTGTTATAGCCTGGAGAAAGGCCCGGTGTTACGCGTTCGCAAGCAAGACGTGTGGAAATGTCTTGGGTCTTGTCAAAATAGGGAAAGGGACATGAAATTTGGATGGAAGTCTCGGTTAGCTATTAAGACGCGGAAGTTATCAGTCTTACAAAGAGGTGTAAAAGTGGGTGTAGGTTCTGAGACTGGAGTTTTGACTTTGGGAAAATATTCTCGAGGCTATCAACACATCGTAATGCAGGGAATTGGCAGGGAAGCGCGCGCATGCGACATCCGTTTGTGCTTAGAATTCGTTTTCAAAACCGAGTCAAGTATGAAAGAAAAGATCTCACTGCGTGTATTTTCTCAGACTAGAGGCCAAGCGATAAACGAGGGTGCTCTCATCGTCATGTGAATACGGTAAGCCTTGTCAGTGTTTCTGACGGTCGAGTAGTGCATGTCGGAGTTTGAAGGTGACGGAGTAGGACGTCCGACTTGAACCGCTGACGAGTCACTGCACAAATCACTTTGGAAACATCGCCGCCTCTGAATCACCCTTATCCAATACGAAAATTCACAAAAACTGTTCGAAAGAATGTCAGTGCTCCAAAGGTGTGATTTCTGTCGGTTCAGCAACTGTTCTATCCACATGTGGTTGTCCAGCAAATACTACAACGATACAGGCAGCCCTTCGAAGTCAGTGTATTGAAGAAGCTTCACATCTTTCCTTCGCGAAAAAGAACTTTATGAGTCGTTGAACACACCTGATTAGGCACTATGTCATGGTGAGGTGAGTTTCTCCGTTTAGACAATACCGAATTCCACAGAACTCACATGAATAGTCGTCCGATAGACGCTCACAATGATTTATAAAAAATAGTTCAGTCCACCCAGAGCAGATGTACACAGAATGCCCCTCAAGTTGCTCCTTGATGTCGACCCCTCATACTTCGTTTTTGCGAGATTTTGAATTGGTTTTCGTCTTCAGCGGGTTGCAGGACCGTGGACAAAGCCATATTTTGGAAGTGACCCTTGAAGTTGATCAGTGCGTTTAGTTTTGATAAAGGGGGACGTGCACGGACGCTGACTCGGTGACTTAGGAATCTGTAATGTTGTTAAGGTGGTGCTCGACTATGTCAATCACCGTATTATCTGAGCTTTGATGTTCACGCCCTTGACCTGATTATCGTGCAAAACGCGGGAGCACGGTAAGCATTTCAATTTCGATTCTTGTCACTCAGGTAGAATGGAGTCAGTCTATGATTTGGACGCTTTCAATCACATAGTGCGCACCGAAAATACGTTCGATGTAGGTGATGCTACGGGCACTCACTACATGCCAGGAAAGCGCATTGGCCTGCGCAGATGATTTATACATTGTTTACCCCGTTGGACTTGGAACTACAAACATTTCTGTTGTGAGATGTCCAAGTCCACAACGGCAGACGATGTCTTCCTACGTCAATTTATTTCAAGTCAAATCAAATGTGAAGTTAATATCCAGTACTCACCAAAATTCCGCAGGCACGCGGTGGCCTTACGGGACATTGCATTCGGGAGGTAATTCATGAAACAGAGGTACTCGTCGCGCCTGACTTGACGGTACGTCTGTTACTTGCACTTTTACAATCCCTCGATGTGATTTAGCATGTTCCACTGGAAGCAGATCGCTTGTGGATGTGAAGAGCATACACCAGGCTGTCACGTGCTCATTTAAGAGCTCAAAGACTACGATTCTATGAGAGGGGAGAGTAATTACACGAGTTGCTAAGGTTCGGAGTTCGCACCTGACATTCTTGGGGACTGTTCCAGACAACCCAGAGACGCGGCCTTCTGTTGGTAGTTGGCCGTATGTCTATATCGTTAGTATCAATAAACATGTGACTTCCTGTCCGACGTTTCTATGTTAATGGATTTTGTCGACAGATCTCGAGTGTGCAATTTCGGATGGCAATATTAAGTCCATCGTAACGGCTGGTGAACATATACATGATCATACCTATCCAAAGGGAGATTATCTGGAATCAATAAAATTCAGCGCGTCGTGTTTAATGTTTGTGAATAGACCTAATTCAACATATCCACAGCTCCAGGGAATATCCGGGTTATGCTACTGTTTGTGGACGGAATCAAAATTAGTGGACGGGATCCTTTGTGTGTTGCTTGGCTTGTGTAAATATCTGTTGGCCACAACGCAACAAAGCAAGACTAAGCACAACGGTCCATCCACTAGTTGTGGAATCTTCGACAGCTTAAATTCTGCAACTTATAATTCTTTCCTCCTCTTCACCACTCATCGCATTTTGCTTTCCACGTCTACCATATAACTTGTGTACTGTAAGTCACTCTTGTACACTTACTCTACCTTCTATCGCTCATCTTGTCTTGTCACAGGCTAGAGTCTAGCGCCATCCATACTTCATCGCGACCATCCCAGACAACTGAATATGTACCATCAGCCAGCTCAAACAGGCCAAATGCCGATCCAAGGCCCGCCTCAAAATGGGCCTTACCCCTACCCCCCAGTAATGCCCCAGCCTCCATATATGCCCTCGCGTTTTCATCCCTATCCCCCGGAGCTCTACGCATACTTCTATCAACAACATCTACAAGCAATCTACCAAGCTCCAGTAGCGCCATGCCAAGCCCCAGGAGCGCCATACCCGGTTCCTCCCCCCCAGCACTGGGGTGGCTATCCCCCCGCTTTCCAGGGTATGGGTGCACCTCCGGCGGCTGCGCCGCCTTACTATCCTGTCGCACCCCCCTTGGCACAACCCTCCTACAACCAACCATTGGAGCAACCGCAGCAACAAGCACCAGTAGCTGCCCCCGAGGAAAGTGCTGTCAGGCGCGGCAAGCGCAAGGCGGAGGACTTGGATGATTCTGATGCTCCTCCACGAAAGAAGCAACTCATAACTTTTGACAACTACGATTTCGTGAGTCGATTTTTTTGTGTTCAGTTTTCGTCATCATGCTGACAGTTGTTTCATCAGGAACTCGTCCAGAAAAATGGCGAGGTCTGTTACAGATGCTGCATGCCACAGTGCGAAAATGTACCTGCAGTGCCACGCGCTGGCATACAAGATCATATGAGGTCGATGAAGCACCCCTGGCTGCAATCCTCAGAAGATGACGAAGCGTGAGTGCTGTAGTGCTTTCAGATGCGACTTTGAAGCTGATATATGGATCCTTACTAGTGAAAGCGATTGGGACTTTGCCAATATCGAGGACTTTTGTTCCATGAACCAGGAAGATACCGACAAGAGTTCTCAAGGGTCTTGCGAAGGTTCTTCAAACGCGCAGTTGGGTCCTTTCGTCAACAATATTAAGGACTCTGGCGCTTTAACTCGGAGCGAGATGTTGAACGAGTCCAATGACAGTCTCGGCGAGACTACAGATTTGTCTTGGGTCGAGGAGTTTAATGAGTTTGTCTTAAACTTCGAAGCTGCCGAGTTCGCCAAGAATTTCGACAAGATCGTTGGAGAAACTGTTGACTATGCGATTTGTTTGAATCCTGTATAGGCGACGTACGACGCGTCAAGTTCGGGCCAGTCGATGAATGATATGTTAGATTCTTTCTTTTCTTTGTAGATATCTTTGCTTCATCCTCACGTCTATATTGTGACATACAAGCTATGATGGATACTATGTACATATGATACATACATGCTATGATGCTATGATAGTTCGTACGATCTACATACGTCATGCCGAATTTGGAAATCCAGGCTCTCAGAGCCTAAATTTACATGACTTAATCAACCACCACAGCGCGGTCTTCGGTCCCCATCAAATCCTTGTTCGAGCACATGCGAATCCAAGATTGGTGCGCTTTGGGCCGGATACGAAGGCTGTTTTGCAACTTCGTTGTCCCTGTATTTGCCCTGCATCTCTTCCTGCGTGAGTGGAAGTAGCATAGCCCACTTCGTCATATCGCGGGTCCTACGATTCTTCTGTGACGGAAATTGGATTCTCCTGTGTACAGATTCTTAATTGAAAAGCAGCGATTGGGTCCGACCTTGCCCTCGAGCCCATAGGCCAGGCCTATACTTCCCTGTTTGGATACACCCGGCGGCGAGCTTTGACTGTCACGATAGCCTCAGACCCAGGCTAACCTGAGGTACCCGTGCACTCGGATGAAGCATTATTCTCCCCCCAACTGTCCGATGATCCAATGCGTGACCTAGTGTGTGTATCATTTGAAACTCCATGCCGACATTGCAACCTTACCTCCAGGGTATAAAGTTGTCCAACTGATTTACCGACCTACAAACTGCCTTTCAAAAACCTTACAGTCAAATTCCCGTTTACATGCTCTTCAAGTGCATAGCCATCTTTACTGCAGGGAGTTATACTACCTTGGCTCAGACAATCGAGCTAGGATTCCCTCAGAATGGAGATACTGTAACTTCTACCCCGGTCAGGTTATTCAACCGGTTAGTACTAGGTTTTTTCTTTCTCAGTTTCATGTGTCACTCTGAAGGATGCTGTACTACTAGGAATCCATGGCATCAGGTTGGCATTGCCTTAGCGATCGATAGTTGCGTGAACGGCTTGTGCCCCGACCCTGCAGACGGGTCGGAATCTGTTCTCTATGCAAACACTTGGACGCCCGAACCCACGAGCCCCCTACTGGCAACTACCAGAAATTTACCGTCACTCTATTGTCTTACCTCGCAGAGGGCCCTGCTATCTCTACGCTCACGTACTTTGCCTCATTGGGTATGAGATATTTCGTGTTTATCTCTATTCATAGTCTGAGGCTGATTTTATAGTTGAGCGGCTTTTATCCCGATCATTGAATATCGCAACGCGACTGTGAACATCTTATAAATGCTAGACACCAGAGCAACAAACAACTACGAACAGTACAGGCACCATCTCCGACTGCCAGTGTGCCCATCTCTTATGGTGTAGTCCAAGCTGTCGTCTCATAAACTCAGAGCTTCCATCTTTCACTCTGACATGTTTGTATTACATTGAATTGTATGCAGCCATCCAAACTTCCTTCTTCATTGGTATGTCTCTGTTCCGTCTCACTGCGCTTACTCACCCCTGATTCACCCTTCTCTGTAGAGCTATTTACAGGAAATATTGAATGTCGAGGAGTCTATTATAGACGACAAGGTATTTAAATTCTTATACGAACTTTCCGCACGGATGATCCACAAACCTACGCTGATATGGAATCTGGATATCGGAAAATTCATATGAAATTAATAATGGGGATGGATGTCGGCGATGGTTCCGAGTCATTGCAGGTCGATCGTCGTGCAGCTAGAGGGTGATCAGTACTTTGCAGTTATGGCTCAACTCCGACATAATATGTACGGTACGAATGACAGTCACTCGGCCCGGGTGATGACGGTCCTCCCTTTGTTCCTTGATTTCCATTATTCCATCAAGGTCGCCCTTGCTACGGGAGCTACCTTTGTCATAAGTCCTCCCTTTGTTGCTCTAGTACCTTCAGAAATTTATATTTAAGCCCAATGAGAATAAGTTTCAAATAGCTCGGTCTTCCTTCGTCTCTTGGCATCACTACGTTGTCTTCCCGACTCTACGTATTCACAGATGATATCACGGATAAGTATCGAGTGCCTCAGCCACGACGAGCCTGTGGCAGATGAGCATCATCTCTGGTTTATTACCGGGACGCCCTTGTGGCCATCACCTTCTTTCTGACCGCTGCTGAACAGGTTGTGGAGCACAAACTAGACCGGGGAACGCAAGCTGGTCCCGAGTCCAATAGCAGATGGACAGGCAGGCGTCACTATCAAATTCAATCAGTGAGGTATAACAATTACACGACTTGTGAGTGATACACATTATCACAGGATATATCATAACGGAGGGTAAAGTGGTAGCAACAGTAGATCAAGCTCGAAATATCAATCGTCAACGATTCAAGTACAATGTTTTCGTTTTTCCGCTCTTCCGTCGGTTGTAAACTGCGGGGAGGGCAGGCAATTGGCGCGTTCACCTGGTTGCTCGACTTCTGCAGGAGGGTCAACTGCCCCATTTTCCTGCTCATGAGCCTCCTGTTGTGGCCGAAGTTGAGGTCCTCTCAATTCTCTATGAGAGTTTCTGATAGTCATCGTCAGCTAAGTTTGACAGACAAAATGCGAGCAAAAACTCACGGTGCGTCTCTTCCGTCAGAAGACAAGGTAGGTGGGCCTGTCGGTCCTGTTGACGGTAGCCTATCAACGAAAGTGGTAAGAAATATGCGTAAGTCAAGGACAGCAGAGCACATACGGTGGCGTCATAGTCTTCAGCACTCGCTTAGTCTGGATCTGATCCTCCTCGCCTTCTCCGTAGATCCAATCTTTTGGCCATTTGGGCTCAATCTCCCTCCAGTACGTGAAGTAGGCCTCCAATCTCACTCGGCGTCCCTGCTCGGCGCGCACGACATCTCGCACATTCTTCGCCTGCTCTTTCAACCCCGCTGCTCTCTTGCGGAGAGCGGCGGCCTGGACGAGAATGCGTTGATCGTCGGCTGTGATCTGCTTCATGGTGTCTACAGCCCGGCTGAGTAGTTGTGGTTCTTCGGGAGGAGGAGTTCCTGCACGCGAGCTGACAGGGGATTTCTGTTGACTGGGACTTCCGTAGGATAAGTAGGAATCACCAGAATCACTGGATTCACCATCCACTGCTGGGTGCTCATCGGGACTTGTCACTAACGGCGAAAGACTTGGCGACTTTCCCGCTCGATTGTCAGGAGCACCAGTATGTCTGGTTTCTTTTGTAGGTGTCTTGTTTTCTGCTGCCAGAATCAGGACGGATGTAGGGGAATCTTCCTCGATGATGGGAGGATCAGCTGGCCAAGGGTTAGGTTTCGTGTACTGCGACGCGAGGTATGACACTCACAACTTGTATCCATAGGTAAGTCCGTGTTTCGTGTTGAAGGACCGGCTGCTGGATGCCCCTCCTCTGTCGTCCTTAACTTTTTTTTCGGTGGCTCTCCGCTCTCTTCATTTTGACTGAACGACTATCAGGACCATTTATAGCATCAAAGATGAAGCACAAACAGTAGGGGAACAGCCTTGCCGAGTTTCACTAACTCTCTAATGATTACCACGCTCTTCATATTCGCTTTTACTCCATGAGCCTATTTTCAGGTCAGTTGCTGGTATTCAAGACAGGAATACGCGAGACACACCTTAGCTACCTTTTGTAGCTGTGCACGAGATAGCTTGCCAAGTGTAGTTTCATCCATGAAGAGGTTCTCTTGACTTGGAGCTGAGATTAGGTTGTTGGATGAGTGGGCAGCGTGAGGAAGGAGTGCTTCGTTCATTTTGCGCGGTGTAGTCTCTAAAACACGGATACTATGATGGAAAGATATGGTATTGGGGATCTAGGTTGGAAAAGGAGCTGTAGTGCTGTAAGTTTGTTCGCGTATTGTGGCTGTTGTGGGTGGCATCCACAGCTTAAATGTACGATGCATGCTTGTACCCAGAGAACAATAGATCAGTGTCACAAAAGTCCGCGGTCAAAGCAAGGGTCCGGGAGCAGTTTCGTATTGCGGGTCGTCGGAGTATCAATCATGTTGTTTCTACGACACGTTCAAACTTTTATATGACGATAAGAGACAACATGTAAGACACTAGGGAGAAGATGGATGAGGGAAGACTTGGTGAATATCAATTATTTTTGACTTTTGATCTTTGATTCCACACACAGATGGCGTACACAAGGGTAAACTAGTCTCAGATGATGTACCAGACCAGATAAACTTCGCTTACCCAAGCTTTCAAATGTCGCCTCTCGAAATCGACACCCACGATGATCAACCTTGTGACTTGCTCATCGTCCTCAAGAACCACATCCCTAGTCTATTGCACGGAGTCGCATTTCACGTTTTGCTTCCAATCCAACCAGAGATAAAACTTGAAGATACCAATCATTAGCGTCGCTGGAAGAGGGCTTGAAAGCTGAAGGTGCTATTGCATGAAATTGATACAAACGCGATATGTATCACTCGACGTCGATCGATATGAATAGATTGCATGATGGGTTACATGAAGTACAGGAAGAAGCATATATATAAAGATGTGGCGTACGTATGCCTATCAATTGGATAGTTGTTATCTCTTCTTTGATTACCTCCTGGTAAGATAAAAACTCGATATCTGAGCACCCCGAACTGACGATAGATTTTAACAGGGAAAGTGCTGGAGCGCTTGGACGAGCCAGACTTCACCATCAACGTCGGGGGCCACTATACCTTACCATTGGTCCTGAATTCCCCAGCCTCATAAGCGCTCTAGTACTTGTCAATCTCGCCGTTAAAGAGATCAGCCATGGCTTCTAGCTTGACACAGCCCGTCAACGCAACAAACAGATCGATTCTGACTCCAGTCATGACGTTGCAGGGTTATAAACCTTCGGAAGGCGAGCAATACACAGATGTCCTGCACCATGTTTCATCCATTTCCTACTTTCCGGACGGTCAGAAAATGATGAGTGGATCTTGGGACAGCACTGCTCGGCAATGGGATCTACAAGTGGGTAAAGAAATTGAGAAGGTGCGGGATGTTTGGGAGGGGAAGGTGGATGCGGTGGAGGTATCAAGGGATGGTCGATGGGTCGTCGCTGCTGGTGGAGAAAATAATTACAAGGATAAGTATGGGAAGCTCCGAGCCTGCGAGGTCGAGACTGGGATTGTTAAAACATTTGAAGGGCACTCAAATAAGATCACCTGCATCGATATCTCCGCGGACACCACTTTGCTGGCGAGCGGGTCAGAGGATTCCACGCGTATATGGAGCTTGGACACTGGCAAACTTGTGGCCGGTCCATTCAAAAGTGATGCATCTCGTAATGATGTGGGCGCTGTTCGATTCTCAGGAGACTCCAAAAAGCTGGCAGTCAAGTCACTTTTTGGGACGCGCCTCGACATTTTGCATGTACATACACAGAAACTGGATGCCAGAGTGGGGAAATCAGGCAATGGTGGGATCTGGACATGTGCGCCAGTATTTTGGACAGCAGGGGACAAAACCATCATAGCCGCATTCTCCTTCAATTACTCGGCAGTTTCGGATATCGACTTTGAATCCCCCCGAACAATCCACGAGTTCGACGCATCAACACTGAAGATTGTTGGAGTCCCCTTCAAAGGACACACCTTGATTGTCACAGGTCTAGCACTCTCATTTGATGGTGATCTCCTCGCTAGCGCTTCCCAAGACAACACCATCAAGCTCTGGGCTTTCAAGTCGCGCCAACTCCTCGCTTCATTCTACGTTCAGGAACCACACTGTATCATCCTCTCACCGAACTCACATCAACTGGCTTACACGACTTGGTGCGACTTAAAGTCCAGGATTTACATATGCGACATTCCATCCAACATCCTTGTCAGTATATGGCCTGCGCAAGAAGCACAGCCCAATGTATGCATTCAGGCGCATATATCTACCCGTTCGTGCGCTAACATATTCTTGTAGATCAATACACTTCGCAATCCACAGCGCACCTTGCGCCATAACCCCATCAGAGCTCCTATTCCCATCCCGCCACTTCTGCCTACAATATACCCACAGCGACCCACTTTTCTTCACTACCTTCGCAAACTTCTCCCTTCTTCCTCCAGCACGGACGCACTCCGTCCTATTCGGAACCACGAGCCTCGCGATCCACTGGACGTATGTTTCTCACTTGTTGCCTTCGCAGTCGATTTGACGATCACCTTGTAGTTTCCTGCTACGTTGCCCCTCCCTTCAAATTACTCTCCCTCGGGGCAGGCCACGACTCAGGTGCGTTCATAGATGGATTCTGGCGAGAATGCGAGTGTTCACTGTCGTAATCACGTTTTCAGCCTCGATTTGCATCACTACCGCCTGCCTCCCAGTCAACTACTGCGACTCCCACTAACTTCAAAGCCCGCATGCGCCAATTATCGGCCCGGTTGCCTATCGTCAATGTTCCTCTCGCGCAGGGTAGAGAGGTATACTCGGTCAAATTTTTACTGTATTGCAGGTCTCATACGTCCATTTACAGCGCAACGTTGCAGCGGGTACTCCCGCTAAGAATGATGATGGTTTTATCCTTGATGAAGACTATGTCTCTCCTCCTCCTTCACCGACCCCCGATTCACAACCTCAATCCACGGCAAGGCCGAGTAATGTTACATCTGGAGAGCATGGAGGCCGCCTCTCATGTTTCTGCTTTTAGCACTCTTTCGAAGGTAGTTCATTTTGAATTGTTGCAGGCGTTGTCTTATTATGTAAACATGTATCAGATATTCATTACACTCTTTGGAATATGTCTCGTCCTTTTATCAACAGCACGCATGCTGACTACGCATCCCATGTCTTCCATCAAGTATCCACTTCAATTCCGCTAGATTCATCACGCAAGGCTACACACGTTTGCTTGAGCGCAGACGCGAGCGTTTCAAAACCGGACCATTTCCAGTACTCCACACACAAGTACCGCACTTCAGGGAAGACCATAACCATGTTGCGTCTTGTGATGAACCCCACGGTGTAAAGCGCATGTACACGTTGATATCATATAGGATGGTGCCGGTGATGGATGACATCCCCGATTCACTCGATTCGCCACATCGATATCATAACACTTGGTCTTGCCACAACCCATTGGCTGTATCTGGTTTAGCTAGGCTGTCCGAGCAACTGGTGCTGGTTCAAGAGTGCTACAGTGGCGAGCGTTTTGATGTTCAACTCCCTGTACTGATGGGACTCGTAAGTATTCTAACCTGTTCCAGTTCGTAGTTTTGCGTGATCGTCACATACACTGATGTGCCACCCTAGGCATGGCTGCTGGGTGTAGGCAAGGACCTATGATCCGAATTTATTTTTGCAAGACTGACGTCAATGAGGTCTGCGAGTCAGATTCAAAGCTTGTCTCGAAGAATCATGATTTGTCCATCTTGGGCCCGGGACGATCGTTACATCGGATCGCTCCAACGTCCTCGGAAAATTGGCATTTCAAGCTTCCCTTCTCTAGCTCTCCACCTCGAGCTCGAGCATCTAAGCTGTACCTTCCATTTCCAAATATACTTTCCTGATAATTTGAAATGGGTCGCAAGCGGTTGATCCCGTCCGTTCATGATCGTGGGCAGACCTGACTTGAGAACACGAGGTAGATAAAATGTTTATTATTACCCATAATTTTGGTAACTCCACAGACATGCCTGTCTGTCGTGGCGCAGATACTGGGCGTAAGGACGATCAGAAGAGCCAAGTATCAAAATAAGTTCTGTGACTTAGGTCTGGTACATGAAGTATTCTGTGCCGTACAAAGCCGCACATGCAGCTGTACCTGCTGTCAGTGCCAGTGTTATTGGATAAATTGGTGGTTTTAGAGATCGTCGGAGATGCAGGAAGAGGTATGTTAATGACCAAGCTGCCGCGGTGTATGCACATCATATTTGAATTAAGGAGTGAGGCGAGAACTCACCAGTAGCTATTCCACTGCCGTTCCTTGCGTCACCAGCCGCTAAGACATACGCGGCTCCGCCAAAAACCAGGGAGAATCCGACCCGGTGGAGATATGGAGGAAAGTAAACGTTTGGACGAACGACAGTGGATGGAATGACGGCTGAAGCTGCAACTATCCATTTCAAAAGAAAATCAGATAGTGATGATGTGAAGTAAACACTTTTGACACGTACATAATGTCCCCAGACCAAGAATAGGCCCCCTTCAAAATTAAATCAATAGGTTAATGTGCCAGAACAACACGGTGATATGCAAAAGACTAAACTTGGATCGTGCGTATGGCTGGAAGTGTGAGAATACTCCAGACGCCGTCTGGGAAGTAGAAGGACTCGATGGATTTACGCGTTCAGGGGACTCCTTTCCTTCCATTCCACCAATTGGGTTGTGGTGAAAAGTAAAACTTGAACATGAAATCACGAGAGTAGGCCTTAGGGTTGGGGAATCCCGGGTACTCATTTGAATCCCGGGTGGGGAACCTCCAGCCTTTCAACTGTCAAGTCGAAACATGCTTGTGGAGCAGTACTTGTGCCGCCAAAGCGCGGAATACACGAGGATTTTTCCATAATTTATAGGCAGGTAAGAGAGATATTTGTTCCTTGTCTCCTTGAACAACATTAACAGTGACCCGGTTCAACTGCACGATGCCCTCGACTATCATCCAGGCGGGGAAGACATGGCATGGTTTCAGCAAGATCCAGTATTTGATCATATTGTACGCCCACATCCACCTATCGACTAAACGAGCTCCTATAACACTGATTTGATCCATTCAGTGGCGATTCTTATAGCAGCATTCGTTGGGACTACCAATCATCTCCCCATCCGACGATCAAGAGCCCCCTGGGAGTGACTTATCCCGGGGTAACATACACAGAGCCTGGAAAGCCGAACTGGGTTGGACATCTGGTCAAATCGCGTTCATCTAAGCTGGTGTACGACTATGCCAGGGGAAACGACTTTGTGTCTTCCCTAGAGAGACAGATCATATACCAGTTCCTTCCAAATGTCGCGAAGAAACCATCATCAGCCCCATGGGAGCCACAAGATACACTCTTTAGTGAGTGTTCTTGAGACCCATACGTTGTCTCTCTGACGGCATCTCCGTCGATCTACGATAGTGACCTGGATTGGCATTAATGATCTCGCGTAAGGTCATATCCTGCTATCTTGATTATAAACTGATCGATACTCTTCCTCAGCCTCATAGAAGATATCGATGGCGTGTTTAACACCCTTAAAGGGCTTTTCCGGTACCAAGAGAGACTATACGCCTCGGGAGCTCGAAATTTTCTGTTATTCGACCTCCCTCCGATCCACCGATCGCCCTCAGGTATGATCGCATCTTCTGCTGTGGTTCACATATTCACTCCAAAGAACAGTGCGCGACGATATCGCTAGCGTGATGGAACAGTATCAGACATGGAACGAGACATTAGAGAAAGAACTCCAAAGCTGGACTAAAACCCATCCAGACGTCACCACCTTCCTCTTTTCCTCGTGGGACTCATTTTCGCGCGTGTTGGATGATCCAAACGCATTTGGGTTTGATCCCAACGACATCAGTGAAGCTGGGGGCGCAATATGGGTAGATCGGCTTCGTCCCACGAGTGCGATGCATCGAGTCATTGCGGACGATCTGGTTTCGTTCTTGGACTCTCATTCACCCCATGTCTCCGATCAACCAGATTTCCAGCACAATCGCGCATGCTTCTCAGCAAGCAATGCCGTATGAGTGAAGACGAGTTTGCGAAAAGGCATAGGACAGGGCGGGTGCTTGATTGTTGCCTCTGGTAGGGACTTGGAGCATTTTTCAGTCCGTGACTACTGCCGAGCTATATATTTACGTGAACGTATACAGCACGTACGATCCTTTCAATTTGTTTGGTATTATCTCCCGAGTCTGGTTGTCATCAATGGGATAATGTGTCGTTCTCGTCAAAAAATAGAGTCTTGGTTATCACGACCTCGAACGAGTATAACGACGATTAATGCGACCTGGTGCGTTTCCAGTGGTATGACAGCTCAAACAATTTCTCCCAATAGGATATAAGCGATCTCGCTTAGTTAGGTCCGATGAACTGATACAATATCCGCCTTACAAGCCCAGACAGATGCTGAGGGTCATTCTGCAAAATAAGAGATGCATGTTTAGAGCATTCCTTGCCATGGACAGAATCAAAGTCACCTGATAAATGCTCTGGACTGTCGTAAAAATAAGATTAGGACGATTAGAATGATATAGCAACCTCCCACTCACCATAACCATACTCATTCCGATCGCAGTGAGCTAGCACATGTCAGTCAGCACGTCCATCTAACACGTATTGAGCGCTTCACTTACAATCATCTCCCCAAACTGACCGGTGTGAAATACCCAGCCCTTGCCTCTTGCCGTCAACCAGGCACTTTCCATGCCCTTCGGTAGGACATACATCGCGAGCTCTCCTCGCCTCCGCTTTTCCTCGACAAGGAGCGAAAGCGCACCAAAAAATCCACCGAGTCCATAGGAATACTTCGACAAAAGAAATAAGTCGATCAATTTCTGTGGGAGCTTGACTAAAGTTTGGGAGGACAGCATCCGGTAAAGGTAATGCTTGAAACAGACCCATGCTACAAGGAGATGTCAAATGTCGTGCAGAGACAAAGAAACGGCGGAAATACATACTCTGGAACGTAGCAATGAAAGTTGCTAAGAACGCAGAACTCCGTATTGTAGCCCATCCTGCACGTCCAAGATTCTGTAATGGGTTCTTAAAGAATGCATGCCGCTTGAACAATACCATCGGGACAAAATGCAGAGCACCGTAGATTGGGAAGGCCCATTTGAACACTGTGACAAAGCGCGGTAGCGGCACGTGTGTACACGATTCTACCCAGGGGTGCACGGCGCTACAGGGAGGGTGGGGGCCAAAGTCAGGGGGCGAATTGGTAGCCAGCGCCTTTCTAGCAAGAAGAGCGACCTTATTTTCGGGGATAATGTCCTGTCAAGCAAATAAGAATGTGGTGAGAAGAGTCAGCACAAAAACCCACCTCGTGATCGAGGATCTTGTTGATGTCCTGTATGTCAAACGTCCGAGTTTGGTTCATGTCTTGAACTATCTTAATCGCGTTTGATGAAGCACCCGACGCAGTTGTAAGCCTAAAAAATTATTTTAAAAATACGCTGCAAAATTTTTGGTCGACTGACCATGTGGTGTATGATCGCGGGAGTGTGTCTGGTCGTGAAAATAACGCGTACACAATTTGTGTACAGCTGTTCACACGTCAAAACCAAGACTTCTACCATGATGCACAGATCATACCAAAGACAAAACATGAGCACTTCTCCATTGGGTAGATGGAAACCGTGCTTCGACGTGAACACGTTATATGAACCTTGTAAGCCTCTAGACATCATTTTTGAATGAATCACTGCACGATCATGAAGATAGAGTAAATTACCGAACGAAGAGTTGTTGTGCGATGACCACTCTTCTTGATCGCTTTTCAAACATAACAGCGAGACCACCGGCCAGAGCACCAGCTAACATAGAGTACCATCTTCGCGTCTTCTTACGCACCCACACTTGATGTGCTTGAGCACTCAAGGAAAGGCGCGGTTGTCTGTCTGAGAGGGGAACCTCGAAAGGCGTTGGTGGGGCTGCGATATCTTGATCTTCGTTCTCAAATGGTGAGTGTAGGCTTGCACATTCATCGACAGGAAGGAAGATGGGGAGAGCATTGAGTGTTGCCTTGTAAATAGTCACAAAGGAGCCTATCCAAACTATAAAAAAGGCTTGCAAAAGACACTATGGCATCTATTGGCTCACCAAGCATGGCCGCGAATCTAAAGGAGTCCTTTCCAAAGATCGCATGTTGAATGAGTGAGAGCCTCATATTCCTGCACAACTTAGTCGATCAGGGATGTGAGTTAAGCTCCAGCCCTAACTCACTTTGGCACCTTTCCCATTCGTATAGTTGCCAGCACAAGATTCACGCTTGCACGGAGAGCAAAAGCGATAGCTGCAGCTCCTACATGTCAAATATAAACAACACATACCACCGTGAGTATCTGTATGCCAAATGATAACTCACTTAATCCTCCACGCCCCGCGTGCTCTACACACTCCCAAAGGTCTTCAAGCTCAACAGCGGGCTCTCCGCGCTCCCTCCAGACAATCCTTCGAGCTTCCCGGAGTCGTTCTTGGTGGTTTGCGAGTGCGACCAGATTCTCAAAGGACGCCATCGCACGGCGGGGTGCAAATTGGATATATGATGGGGTTCGCGACATGGCAGCCTTATGAGACGCTCGAGCATTAGGTTTTGGGGAGGCCATGACCTCTTAAGGAGCTGAAACTCTGGGGAGTTTGCCTATATAAGTCTGACCCGGGAAAGCATCATGTACACGGAGTTAACGCTCGTGATTCCACTAATACCTCCGGCCGTCAACGCAGTTTATGTCCAACTCATAACACAGTTTCAAATCTTGGAGACTACAATTTACGTTCGGTTGAATACACATTTAAAGGTCTGTTTGGGTGAAACTTAAACTATATACTTGGGGTGAACCATTAATGCAGCACGGCTGCATGTGTGAAATCTTAGGTATCTGGTCGGAGGGAAAGAATCACACGCGGTATATGTACATCCAACCACGGCGGAAGTTAGACGATAAGAAACAATCAGTCATCAAACACGTGAGGTACTGAGGGGATCATTTATTGGCAGATGTACGTGAATGATGGACAAGGGTACGAAATAATCTGTAGGATAGATGGATGTTAGTCAGTGATGAGGTTTCAAGCAATCACACGAATAACGATCAGACGATATAATGATTCCGGTTAGACTATTTCCTCATCGAACGGATTCTCCGTTGAGGGAGTCTGTCTTGTCATCGTGATACGAAAGTTGAAATTGTACTCACCCTACCGGTTCTTGAAGTATTCAAGGAGCACATTGAGACCCTCGCTCTCTACACCATAGTCCTTAACAACGACGCAAGAGCAGCCCACGACCTTGCGGGGATTGCCTTCCTTGTCAATCTTGCAAAGACCTGCCCATGTGCCCAGGATCTTGCCGTCTCCGACCTTGATCAGGTTGATTTTGTGCTCTGCACAGAGTGCTTCGATGAGTTTGATGTACTCAGCCTCTGAGCAGGTCTCCACAAGCACACACAGGTGGGCCTGGCGCTTGTCCAATGCCTTGGCGCACTCGCGGAGTCCACGAGCGAGACCGTCACGAACAAGGGCATTCTTCAGGACTTGCTACGCGATCAAAGGTGAGGATTGATGAAACATGACTACAGGACTCAAGTTCTGCATACCTGAAGAGCGTCCTCGACGGACATTTTTCCCTTTGGAGCCTCGGTAGTGACCTCGACCTCAGCCGGGGCGTCGACTTGAATTTCATCTCCAGCGTCAGACATCCTATTGCACAATCAGATAGACGACTGATTAGTATTATAGACAAACATACTTTTGGGATTAGTTTACAGAATATTTGCGATGTCTTCGTCCGCTCTCGTTGATGTGAGGAAAAATAAGGTTTCGGCCACTAACAAGGTTTTGTGTGCATCTAAAGTCCGCTCGGAAAGAGCCGTTATTCCATTTGACCTGATGTGATTGATGTTGGCCTTACATTCTTGCACCTAATCATCCACCACAAAGGCAATCGGATATGGTTTGTTCGCGTTCTCTGATGCATAGCAGTTAGATTACAAAATTTGCTAGAGTCTCGCATTCGTCAACGCGCTTGAGTGCAAAGAACGTACGCGCCAGAGTGTTACAACCTTTAGGCAGGCTTCATTAAATTCATCGTTTACAGCGCACAGTGACGAGATCTGGGCTGTGGCATGGACAGCCAATAATACGGCCGTATCGGCATCAGCTGATGGCACAGTGAAGCAGTGGGATTCCGCCTCTGGACAGGTGTCGATGTCGCGTCCGCCACACAACCTTGCCATAGTTTCTCTATCGGTCTCACCTGACGGGAAGTTCGCGCTGTACAATGGTCTCGACGGTACAACATGTCTTTGGGATCTCCAGGCTGATACAGTGGTCGGGCGTCATGAAAGCTACGACCGGTCTGCAGTGCAAGGCGCCGAGCCTTGTGAGTTATACGGACTCTAAGAAAGCATAATTTCTCATGATGTTGCATGTGCGCAGCCTGGTCCGTGTCACTCAATCCGAATGGAGCGACGTATGCGGGCACAAGCAGCACTGGAAACGTGAATATCTACTCTGCGAACCCTGACTCTTTCGGAACACGACAAGCGGTCTTGACAAGTGGTAGGAGTAGACACGGTATGGATTGTGTGCATGTGAGTTTATCTTATTCAAAATAGCAATCCTCCGAATTCCGAAACCCCCCAGAACGCTCGCAAGAACTAACAAATCATTTTTGATTAGAGTCCAGATGGTACTCAAGTAGCATTATCGAATGAAGCTGGCCAAGTCTTCATATTTGACTTGGAATCACAGGCTTTGACATCAACCTATTCTTCACATGCCATGTGTGTGCGATCATTGGCATGGTCATCCGACGGCCAGGTTCGTTTCATCAATCTATCAAGGGAAAGTAGCCTAAGTGAACGGCGTCCAGTTGCTACTGACAGCCTCTGATGACAAACGCCTGATTCTTCACGATGTGCGCTCAACTCCATCCGGAAAACCAGGTTCTGGAGCGGTAGCCACACTTACGGGACATTCCTCTTGGGTGCTGAGCACCAGCATATCACCAGATGGACGTCTGGCCGCATCAGGGTACATCATGTTCTATCAGACATAACTCTAATAATACTTGTTCGCTAGGTCTGCTGACAAAACGATCAAGGTGTGGGACTTGTCGGCACGCGCAGCAGTCTCGACGCTTCAGGAAAGTGGCGAGGTATGGAGCATTGCTTGGTCCCCCAAACCACCCGCTCCTGGCACCGCGGGTGCATTCATCAGTGGTGGACAGGATGGACATGTACGATGGTGGAGATCCGCTGGTACCGATGCATAGTATGGGTAGGATAGCTTGTCATTTTTGGTCCCCTTGTACTGCTGAAGTTCATCATTTTTCTCAACCGCTGTAGATCCTAGACTTGACGAACGAATGAAATGAATGTCTCACTTTCATATGGAGAATCATCCATGAATTAACATCTGGATCACAGACAGTTTGCTGTGCTGACCATATTACAGTATCTCCGTTATTCGATATGGACTTCTGTTGTTCCTGTCTCCGTCTGCTTGACAATTCTTCTATGTGGCCGCCAAAAATTAACCCTTTGTTTTCCTCATCCCTAGCTGGTTTGGCTGTCGTTGCATGTTCAACTCGACTCTGATAAGCCACTTCGTCGTGATCTTCTCCTAGACATTCTCCGTGTGCCGGTTATAGAGGATAACGCAGATTACGACCTGTATCCCTTCGATTTCGCCATCCAAAATGCCGAGGACAACGCTGCAATCGAACAGCGACCCATGGTTCTAAGTCATTTTTTGTGAGATCATCAAAGTACTGGTGAATCCAAGGGCAACACATCCAAAATCACATCTTTCTATGAAGGTGCTTGTGACGTGAAGCGGTAGAAGTTGTTAGAGTCTCAAATCACCTTCACATTACGCCATGATCTTCAGGCGCATACCATGGTTCGTCGTGACGAATAGCTTTTATCCCCTCGAGTCCATCTGACATGCATGGCTCTGGTTGCAATAGCATTTTGGCTCACTTTGAGTAATCGATGGAAGGCTCCTACCTCCGGATGTGATGGAGGCTGATGTTAAAATCCCACTCGAGGAATCGGGCACGTCTTGCTTACGAATAGTTGACCTATGGGATGTCCATGAGAGGCGTTCCCTCAGATTGTGCGTTCCCGAGATCATTGGTCAGGATACTAGTGATTTCGGAGACAGCGATCACGATTCATCACCGTTTTCGTCGTTTTGTCGTTGGTGAGCAGCGTCCATCCCATTTATAGAATCAAATGTCGTGTCGGGAGAGAGCCCTTGTAGACTCCATTCCTTTAAAAGCAGCTCATCCTATTCCAGGTCTTCCGCTCGACTTCTCAAGGTAGATGATGCACACTCGTGAGATCCATACCACTTGAACATGGAACGAACGGGCTCGTCAAGCTCTGAGCTACGTATTTGTCGATGCAGCTAAAGTAAGTTCATTTCGTTCCCCCTGCCTAGACAACTTACATAGAGATTGGCAGGTTTGCACGTGATGGAGAACAGATATGAGCAAACCTACAGCAGCCATCACTGGACGGTTTATCTCACAGCCTGAAACGTCAAAACAGACGCACGAGACAATGTTCAGAAGTGATTTCAAGTGAAAGTAAAGATACTTGGAAATATAGGGTAAACATGTTCAAGTAAGCCAATATATTATGATATGCGCACCGAGGACTATTTGAGCAACACAGCTACCGTCAAGGTATGAATGAAAACTAGAGGATCCCTGTTTCAAACTATATGAGCAACCGCTCACGGCAAGCGCATCGTCTCCGTGGGAAGCATAGAGCGCGTTTCGATCTTACTTGAGAGCTGAGTGAAGTACAGTTGTTGACTATAGACGGAGAGATAGGAGACACTACCGAATACTCACCAGCGAACCAAGCACGCAAATCAGCCTTCAGATCCTCATCAATCTTATCCATGATGGACTGATATGATTCGATGGCTGTTCCGAAACTACCTGCTCGAAAGAATGCACAACACTGTTGCTGGTGCGCAGTTTGCCACAACGACTTGAGGTCCCAGCCAAAGAGCTATTGGAAAGTTGCAGTTGAGCACGAAATAGTTTTCCCTTGTGTCATGTAGGCGTACCACGACGAATTCATCGTACAACAAATGAATTGGCAATTTGTAAAAGGAAGCACTAGCATTGACAGCGGCAGTGAAGTATTCAACAGCTTCGCTGTGCCGTGCACCCTCCAAGGCAATGTTTCCCAATTGGACGCGTAGGTGGGCCTTGTGTACGAAGGGCAAGAATTAATGACAACATATGAACCTGGTGTGATGGAATACATGGTACTCACTTCCACAACATGACAAACAATATGATCGACATTGGGGCAAGCAGATAGCTCTCGGATGCGAAGCATGGCCTCTTGATGTTCATTTGCATTGAATAACGCGATGGCCTAAAAACCACGATGAAGCACGGAGTATTGAAGAAAAAATATTGCCTGCCTTGATCAAGAACAAGAAGTGATCAGTCTTTAAATCTCGGTTCGTGAACATGGATGCGAGGTCAAATGATATTCTCGCGGCCAAAACCTGCTTTTTCCCGCAAAGGGCAATGCCCTTGGAGATATGGCCCGCCAACGATGGCTGAATGGTGACAGACTATACCATCATTACAGTTAACTTTTGTAAAGAGGTCATGATGCGTCAGTCAGCCTCACCTGAATTGCGTCATGAAGTGCTTGGTCCCAGTGGTATTTTCGCGCCATAACAAATGCGCGATTTGCATAGGCAGTGTGATCGTTGGCATCAGTGTAAATATCTAGATTTAGCGCCCTTTCGGCGGTAGGCCAGTCCCTAGCTATGCATGCATTGCGGACTGTCGAGTTCATAACGAGGACCTGCGCAATCATGTTCACGTTGCGTTATAAGAATCAAGGGTGGGAACATGCCTTGAAATCAGAGTAGGCTTGAGCCTTGGCATAAAAAACGCGCTTAGATGATGAATGGGCGGGAATATGAGTACAAACGTACTTGTGTCGCCTGCTCCTTCATGAGGCCATCATTCGAGCTATCCTCTGGCAAAGCATCCTCAGATACTGGCCACTCTGAGATCTTTTTATCCACACCTCCACTGAGGACGTGCTTGCCATCCGCAGAGAACGTGACGCAGTTCACCTCCCCAGAGTGCTTGAATACGGCAATGTTTCGTCGATCTGACAGTCTCCAGAGGCGGACACGATTGTCATAAGATGCGGAAGCAAGAAGAGTACCGCGAGAGTTCAGAGCAATGGCATGGATATCCTTAAAATGACCCTTCCATGGATTAAGGACCTGCTCCCAGGTCGATGTATCCCATTCTCGTATGGTGGGATCAGCCTCGTTTCCCCCCAAGAAAAGGCGTGTCCAATCGGGTGCACAAGCGAATGAGTAATTCAATCCTCCACCAATCATTCTCTTCAACTGAGTGGGGAGTGGAGGTGGTGATGAATCGTAGTGACTGTAGTAACTGTTTGAGGTGTGTTTCTGGTAAATCTGGATACCGCGGTCCGTTGCAATCGCAAGTGATTCCCCATAATAGGACAAATACCGAACGCAGCGAACAGCTCCACCGCATTTAAGTATATGTTTCACCTGCCACGTTGATGGATCCCATAGCCTCGTGGTGGTGTCAGATGATCCACTAGCCAGCATGCAGGAATCCGAAGAAAAGTTGAGTGAAAATATCCAACCGTCGTGGGCTTTATTGATTGTTTGGTCGAGTTCCCCGGTGTCTGCATGCCAGGCGATGAGCTCTCCGCTCTCATCGCCGCTTGCTATCCATCTCATATCTGGTGAGACAGCCAATGCTCGCACCCGACTTCGATGCCCCTCCATCTTCTTTAACACTACACCTGTTTTCAAGTCCCACAGACGAAGCATCCCATCATATGATCCCGTGACCATGCGTTTATCGTCGCTATACTGATTGAAAACCGCGACTGCGACCACACGATCCCCGTGATCTTCAAACGTTCGAGTGGGTGTGATATTGGGAATGAGCACCGCCATTTTAGTAAAGCTGCAGCACAGTTAAATTCTACTTGGTGACTGTGGGGGAAATCCAGGGATGGCGTCTTGCTCGAAGTTGCAGAGGTGCGTGTGACGAAGTCTTTTAAACCTCTCACTAGACGCCCAAAACATGAGGTTATTATTGCTTGACAATCTAAGCGAATGGGGACATGCGTTCAAGTCGTGTCGCCGCAGCTTTCCACATCAATCAACGAGCCTGATCGTGCTTGTTTCAGGTGTTCATGGGGCAGATAGGAAGAAGACATACGCGGTTCATCTGCTTCACCTGATTGGCCATGCCCTCGAATTTGAATCAGGCCGCTACCCAAAGACGGAGAATTCTACCCAGTGGGATGTTAAACTTCTGTTCCCTAGAACGTTAGTAGCGGAGATCCTACGGTTGCGGGCTTCCTTTGGTCTCCTCTGGTTGCTAGCATCACGGGTATGTGCGAATTCCTATTAGTATTGAAGATAATCAATCGTTTCATATTCTGATTCAAGTCAGCTGTGATTGAACGTTTGAATCGGCAACTCTAAGACATGTTTCTCGGATCTTCGGTGGTCGAGGATGGCAGTGCACGGTATGGCGATGATCTTCTAGATGGGCCCACCAGTTCGTGTTTCCACTCCAGCTGCGTCCAGTACACGCAATTCTACACGGAACCATTATGTGTGTTGTATGTATATTTCCCAACATGATACACAATCATGATTGCCGCATGCCATGTGTGATTCTCCTGCCATGGATGGTCGAGTTTGCGATCCTCGAAGCTATTGTGCACGTATAGAAACCCCGGAAACGTGGCCGATACCATTATCGAAAACGGTTCAACTGGTATGGCAAATTGGAGGAACAGCCGCTTAAGTTACTCAAGGATTGAATGTTTGGTACTATTGACGTGACGAAGTTTGAGAAGAATACGTTGGGACCCTGCTACACCACAAACTGCCGCTTTGGGCGAAACCGAGCTAATGAGAAAACTATTTAGTGCTCCTGGGAACCAGCCGGGTTGTATTTGTCATGGGTGTTTGTGTGATAAATAATAAATTTATAGAGTAAAGGCGCGAATTCGGAGGTCTATAAGAGAATTTTGCCCAATCTCCCACCAAGGTGGTAATAGGCTGTGCGTGTATAACCCCAGGGTTGTACAAATGTCGCGTGGTGAACATGCGAGGGAGATCAGAATGAGTCATATGGACGAGATCGGGCATGAGACATAGCACAGACATCTGTCAGAGATCCTACAGATATTTGAGCGTGCTATTTTTGTCTATACAATGCTAATCACAAACTTCCATGCCTGCAACGACCCGATCAGCGATGACTGGTTGCTCAAACATTCAAGCTTGCGACTTATCTATCCCTGTGGCCATTTGATACTTCAAACGAAACATAATTGACATTTGAGACATATTATAACAAGTGGTGGCACAACAACAACTCTAAGGTATGTACTTGAATGTATATCTAACCTGCTTCAAAAAAACCTCTGGATCATTGTAGCAAGTTTAGTTGGTAGAAATGAGGGGATAAGGGTAGAAAAGGGCAGCATCCCTACAAAATGCGCCCCAGATTTCCTTCAAGTCCTCTGTATCGCCCAAGTCTATCACCATAATTTCCTGGTCGACTGTGATGCTATGACCTGAAGTCTCTAGCCATTGTTCAATGAATGCACCTTCCAACGGTATGTGGGGATCCCACATTGGCCAGGTGCCTCTTGGGAAGAAGGGATATGCGGCAACAAATGTCAACCAAAATGTGTCCCGTCCCCACATCCATTGTGACAATTCGGTATTGAGTTCTACGAGCCACCCCTCAATCTCCTTTGATAGCTTTGCCCAATCGCCTCAATTAGTGTGGTTGAATGTTGATGGAAGGGGGAGGAATGGGATGGGGATTTCATCAGGAGGGGGAATACATTCAAGGATACCAGAAAACTCGAAGCACAATGTAAGTTTCATCAAGTCAGACGCAGCAAAATATGCTCACATTTGAGTTGCTTGAATTTAGCATGCTTTCAGTATCGGACTGCCACTGATCCATCGATGATATAGCTTTTATGAAGGGCATAGTGAAGCACCCGTATTCTTCAGCGATTGACACTGATATCTCAACAGGCTGCGAATGAATGTAGCAAATTGTCGGAGGCAGTTAATAACACTCACTATATTTTGTTCTATCAGGTGCTTCGGAAGGGTACCAGAAAATCTGATCGTGAAGAATAGCGGCTTGAATGTTGCGTCATCCATGTCCTGGTGTTGGACATCGGGATAGACAGTTGCAATGTTGGTGAGCACTCCAGGCATTATATTTCGTGCAAGCTTGACAAGAATTCAAAGAAGACGTGGGACTTTGGACTTGGTGTTCTTTCATCGTGTGTGCACCACATGACTCGCAACCTCTTCCCACCTCTGACACACTGACCCGGATCAGCCATGAAGCATGATATTGTCGATGGCACAAGTGAGTTATATATCTTGTCTGTCTGATAATAATCTAATACTTGTTACAGTTCTCCAATTTTGCGATGATACGCAGAGTCGCATCGTTTGCAATGTATGTCCCAAGAAGAACGGTCTGCACTGTACCATGGATCTCCGTTTTATCCAGAAGCATATCGTATCAGACAAGCACACATGCCACGCCAAAAATTTCAAGGGTGACTGAGCATCAAAATTTCATCCTGTTTTCAAGGCAAACTTGCATTGGGCCAGGAATAATCCTAAACAACGCAATATGGACCCGGACATGGAAGCTGAATTGTTTGGACTTGATCATATGGATGCTGATAGTGGTCTGATGGAGATAGACTCATACAACACATGTGAGGCTGACTTGGAGATCCCGCTGTCTGAGCACTTGAACAATGCCGTTGGAAGTTGGGTATATGAGTTCGATGAACACTTTACCGATCTATTTGCCGAACTGCAAGAGAATCTTGCCTTCAGGTGAAATCCCATTCTCGATACCACTCGCCCCCATCAACAAGGAGAATGAGTTATGTGATTATGACGTCCCTGACTTTGGGATTGATATTTTCGGTGAGTGAATTCAAGTTGTTTCTTTCATGCTGTTTTGTATTTAAATGCGTTTGCAGACTATGAACCTCCGGCGAAAAAATATGCTCTCAAAGACATCTCTCCTGATAATCCAACCTACCCTTGGCCATCACAAGCTGTGAGTACACTTGTTGTTAGTTGTGCAATGAAACATTTATACTCTTCTCAAGGATTTTACGACATCGCTTTTATTCAGCTCTCCACGCCTTCCCTTCTCAGATGCTCAGAAGAAAGCGGTACTTAATTGGGCAAAACAGCTTGGCACCAAAAATGTGCCCTCACTCAACGGGACTAAAAAGTGTCAACTGTTCATTGAGGATCTTGTTGGTCGACCAACCGAGAAGGTTACTGCCCAGTCAGGGAATATATTCTACATTAATAATATTGTGAACGCAATTGCAAAGGTCTGTCTTCTGCTACCTCGTATTAGGGTGTTGCATTCATATCATTCCAGGACTATGCAAACCCACTTACACGTTTTGCAATGCAAGATTATCCTGAGGATTGTGGGAAAGGGATGTCGCAATTTTTCAACAGCACAAAGATGTTGCTCGACCTTCCATCTCCTCCCGCAGCACGAGTGGATGGGATAGTGTATTTTGTCAATGAGCTATTACAGGAGTCTTCGGGAGCCTACTTTATTCTGGAACAGTTTTTCCTTGGCTCTCCGGTTGTTGAGGGTGGTGTTGAAGGTCCTGATAATAAGATTCTCTATGTGCTCGGTCGCGCTGCTCAATGAACTGATGTGAGTGACCTTTATAATGTCGTGTACTATTCTAAAGTGTTCAATAGGCAGGATTTATTATCAACAATGAACAAGAAATCGTCCCAACTTCAACATTTGCACGGTCATATGAAGATATTTCATCAACAAATGAGATTGACTGTGGACTCACTGGTGCGTTAGATCTAGGTCGTCTTATTTAACAGATGTGAACTTAAGTGTGTAACAGCATTGTCTGCTAAATACGGGTCACTCGAGCCTAATCCCTTGCGTGAAAAGGCGCAAGGCCGAATGGTTTATACAGTCCCTCTCATAATCTTCATGGACGATGTCTCGGGCAATATTTCGAAGCAGTGGAACAAGCACCACACTATTTATATGTCAAATGCAAACTTACCTCGTGAAATGCTCGAGAAGGAGTTCTTTGTGCGATTTGTCACATCGTCACCCCACGCTGCTCCAATGGAACTGATGCGAGCAATGAAAGATTCTCTTTGGTATGTTTTTCTCTGGATTCATTCTGGCTTATTCCTGAATATTTGCAGTAATGCAGCGCAGTCTGGCATTGTTGCATGGGACTGTAAAGATGAGGAGGAAGTTATGCTCATTCCATGTGGACTTTTTCTTGCCGGCGATAATCCTATGCAAGCCGAGGAATGCAGCCATGCAAGCCGAGGAATGCAGCCATGCAGGCCTTAATTGCAACTATTTCTGCAGGACATGTAACGTCGGCGGCACAAAAGAATACAAGGCATCCGAAGAGGGTTACAACAGTATATTCAAGGTACGAACATATATCACAGTGTCTCTTACTTGATCTAATTTCATACTCGTAGTCAGGTAGTTTACGAACACCTGAAAAGGCCACCAACAACATTCAACATCAATTTGAAGCTGCAATGAAATCTGTTACAAGAACATCTAGACGCTTGGGCCCCAACCATTTTTCTCCTGATCCTCCTCGTATCAGCCCTTGCATCATACCCTTACCCCGACCTTACCCTGGTCATCCTTGTCATTCTCACATTCCCTTTCGCTCTCTACCTATCGCTTCAGCAGAGCCAGTACATCTGGCCGGATCCTTTCACTGACGAAGCATATCCATGCTCCGTTTCACCACCTGACTGATCCTGTGGACAGTCCCCTTGCCTTTACCGTCTGGACGGTAACCTATGATATGATGCACGACGCATCCCCTTTGCCCTATTCCCTTTCTTGATCTCTGACTCGGTGCGCAGTCGCACATGCGACTTATACTTAGATCCGCAGCTGCATGATCGTGCCATTGCGTGTTTCACTTCTCATTTCGATCTTTGACTCACTTTCTTATCTAGCACGTTCTACCTCGACCGAACGTGCCTTCCTGTTATGGTCATACCCTTTACCGATTACTTCTCTTGGTAGTACAAGTTATCATCCACTAATATGCTTCCCGTCCTCTATATAAACTCGCTACCATGTAACATATTCCTTAACTTGAATCTACTTGGTTCTTGACCTCCTACTCTCACCAGAGTGATCCTTTCTGCCTCGCCAGCAGTCTATATTCTATCTTCTTATCTGCTCTTCGCGGATAAGCCTATAGTCTCGATCTTTACTCATCGACTTCGTCGACAAGCAAAGCCCCTGTTAACTAGTCGGACTTCTGTCCTTCTAATTAACGACGATCTTACAATTAACCTTCGGGTGTCGTAAGCCTAGGCCGATATAGCTTATTGTCTCGCACCCGCTTGACATAAGCTACCTGATTTGGACATAGGCGTCAAATCTTACTTGCCGAAGCCTCGCCAAGTAAGACCCCTAACCTTGGGCTAGCCCAAGGACATCCTCGACCGTTGATGACACACGCTCTGTTTGAGCGTCGCCAACAGATACCATCCAAGTCATAACAAAATCGGGTGCCATGACAAAAGTGCAGAGTGCTGTTTCTTCCACAGGTGTTCGTGACAGTGCCTCAGCATCCATCCTCGAGTCTCTCATAGAACTTGGAAAGAAACTCTGCAAACGAGTGCCAGGTTTACCAGCAACATCCGAAAGCAAGATCACAGCAGCGCTTGAAAAGGAGTTTGATGAATTATTACGAGGTACCACACTCAATGATGCAATGAATCCGTTGTTTGGGATGAACAGTAAGCTTGGTCAATGTCATTCGTGTCACGCTCACAATATTGTCTCACAGGGATCAACATCCACTTGGATATGCTGACTGAAATTCTCCATACAGTATTGTTGGGTGTGGTGAAGTATTTTTGGGGTCAGAGCGTGTTTATCCTGGAGAAAGCCAAGCTGCTGCACATTTTTCAGAGCTGCCTTGAGTCTGTTGACAAAGACGGACTGAACGCACCCTCTCTGAATGCTGACTATATATGTCATTATAAAGGTGGCTTAATAGGTAAACATTTCAAGAGCCTAGCCCAAGTTATGCCCTTCCTGGTGTATGACCTCGTCCCCCAGACTGGTCCTCAATGGGTGGTCCGTTATCGGGGAACTTGTCGTGCTCATTTGGCACACGACAATACCAGATACTGAAGAATATCTCGTCAGTTTACACTACTTAAGTGTTGAAAGGTGTCATGAACTAACCGATCTTCTTTAAATAGGCAAGATTATCCAGAACGATCGAGGACTTCCTCAATACAACAGTGCAATGTGCTCCAAGCATTCTCATCAGCAAGCGGAAATTTCACTTCCTGATTCATCTTCCGGCATTCATATGTCATTTCGGACCTGCAATCATATTCTCCACTGAGAGATATGAATCATTCAATCACGTTTTCCGACTGTCGTGCATTCACAGCAATCAACGTGCGCCCAGCAGGGACACTTGTCGACTCTTCGCATACCAGGACATCGTGAAACACGTTGCCACTGGTGGATGTTGGTACGATCGCAATGTTAAGAGATGGGTTCGTGGAGGAGAGCAGGTGCTATGTTATCTCAATGAACACCGAGAACAGGCCCACCTTCTCGGTATCTCAAGTATCTTGTGTGAGCCTCCACTGCCTGGTGAGTTAGGCGGTATGTTGTCATACCATTGCTAAGTATGCATAGGCACTGGAAGTCCTGATACTGCTGTTGGCGTTAATGGAAAGGCACAATGAGCAGATGGAGTACAATGGAAGGATACTCACTGCGCAAAAATTCTCGAAACTCTCCGATCTGGTGTTTCGTACTGCCAAGGCAAATCACTTGTGATGAGCAAGGGAGAACGAGCAGATCTGAATAGTCATGTCATCTTTCGACGACCTGCTGATGGACAGGTAAATGATTTTTTGGTCTGTCTGCAATCAAGCATTAATATGTGTGCAGATGTCTATTGGGCGTATCCGCGAGATCCTTATATCACATGGCACCAGTAGCACCGTGGATCATGTCGCACTGCAAGTTTTTTCATTCAGGCCTACATTACATCCTTCAATTTTTCTACCATGTCTTGACCTTACAGAAGATGAAACAGTCTCGACAGCAATGGTAAGTGACATGTTCTAACACTCAGAGCTGTCTGTTGAACATTGCTGGATTACAGGATATCATTTGCACTGTCAATCTTCAACACAACTGTATTGATTCGAAGTGCGTAAACATGCACCAGCAACACCTACATCAAGAACAGATCCATTCAAACGAAGCCTGTTGTCGACCATCAGCCAACTCCGTACTTCTTCCTCAACGCCTACTCGATTCACAACTGTGATCTTATCCAGCTGGTCATACCTGAGGCACTTCGCGAGTCACCATTGAGAGTCGCCAATCCGGCTGAAGTTCGAACTTTAGCCATACAGCAGATGAAAGACAAGAAGGCAGCAAAGAAATCAGGCAGCATCCCCGAGCCTCAAGAAGGTGTGACTGTTGTGGAGGAAAGTGTTTGCAATGCAACTGTACCACTTCCTGCCTTTGATCGTGCTCCCGCCAAAAAGATAGCCGCCAAGCCAAGAAAGAGCACAAGCGGTACCAGCACACGAGGCAGGAGGAAGATGACATCATCAAATGTTGGGCAGCCAATTGCTGGGACCTCGAGACAGATGTCTCCATCCAGTCAGCAGGGTCTGACAGTCCCATCCCACCAATTCATGCCTCCCCCACTGCAAGCCTCACATTACCCTCTGCCACTGCCAATTGGACCTTTGCTACATGCTCCACATCACCCTCAGGCTCCCTTTCCACCCTCCATGTCATATTCCAACACAGGTCCTCAAGGAGCACATGCGGCATCCATTGTGCACCCCACTCACACAGCCTCATTCCTCAGCTCACAACCTCCTCTGGCAACACACCAACCCCACACCTCTCCCGCTCACTTTATGCAAGCCGAGCTACCGGGTTTGCAGCCTCGCACTGCACATGCCCAGATGTACCCAAACCACCAACAGCAAGCTTGGATGGCTCAAGCTCATGTGCAGGCCATTCACACTTGCATGCAGTCACAGGCGCAGCACCCACACTATTTCATGGACCATTCTATGTATCCTCAGTAACGGGAGAGATGTGAAGGAGGGTCACAGTGTTGGAATCTCGCAGGAGGGATGATCAAAGTTTTTGAGGCCTCCGGTATATATTTTACTGTATCTGGGAGGACACCAAGTGATGTCTCCTCCACCTTATGTTATGATAGTACACCGTTATGTCACATATGCACATTTTTTTAAATCGTTGCTGCAGATGCAATGCAATTCTGTCAGTGGGTATTATAATTTATCATCTTTCTCCCTTGAACATGATACTTGTAATATGCAGCCGAACAAGACTTATGACACTCGGAATGGAAGATATCAGTGACACACGCTGACTGGCTGCTCCCTCCAGTTTCCCTCACCCAACCAACTCTCTGCTCAACTATGTTGCTCCAATGGTTTCCCGTGCGGTCTGGAAGTTCTAACAAAACAGGTGGCTCACAGCCCAGAAGAGCAGGATCGACAAGTGGGTTGTTGACACCAGCTACTGCTGGGGGGCCTCGGGGCAGGAGTCTTTCAGCATCCTTTCAACGACCTCCTGCAACCAGGACCACACATCTTATCCAGCGAGAACGTTCACCACTGGGAATGCAGCCAGGCAGCCACCACTCAGCCTCTCACACTGTTGTTGACGGGCCTGGCGGCAGTATCATTTTGCAGACTCCATCCGAAGCATCCCTCGATGAGCCTATCATGGCTGGTATGCGCCGCCAGAGAACGGACTCTGATGATTGACTAGATTAAATGCAGTCCGCGCTTCAGAGCCGCTTGACCGCGTGTCTCTTATCACCAAACATTACCACGTATGTCACAGATACGCACACAAACATTATGGTACCCTTTTCACTGCCTTTTGTATGCGCACGAATTGACTATGCAACAGGATTTTATCAAGAATCATTGTGAGGTATTCAAGCTGCCAGCCGCACTAATGCAAGACGTAGAGCTTTTGGCACAGCTCTCAAAAATTGTTAGTGAGTTGCTCTCTTCTATTCGCGGTAATCTCAAGTCCAAGGTTTGTATTTCGTTGTCCCATGCAAATCATCGTGACGCTGACCACCTCTAAGTTGGTCATATTGATTGCCAAGCGTATGAGCATCATGGATACAGCCAAATCACTGGCTCACGGTGTAATTGAGGTAGAAGCTTGTCATTGGAACAGATACACTTTTTTAGTATGTTTTAATCCTAATACACGTTATCAAGCATTTAACACGAGTCTAGTGGCGCTGCTTGTGAATCTTTCTTATTGGAGTCAGCGACTATAAAGCCATCCCACTCAAGGACCTTTACTCAAGCTCGCTCATCCCCTCCCTTCATAAAGACCTCCACGTCAAAATTGCAATGACACTCGATTGCGAAGTAGGCACAGAGGTGGACGAGAATGACGAACAGCATGGAGATCGTCTTGAAGACAGCATGGACCATTTGGACGGCCAAGGTTCTGAAGCACAACCTGGAGTGAGCAACGACACTGGTGGTGACGGTGACCTTGGAGAGGGAGGACACGTGATGGACACCCGAGAGGAAGATCAATTTCGCGAGAATCATGATGAAGAAGCCGGCCAGCAAGAACCCGACGAGGATTATGACGACGACGACAGTGGCTCTGGATTTAGCAAAAGAAAAAACGGTAAGGGTCCCAAATTCACCTCGGCAAAGTTCTGGAATTTTGTGGATTGCTTGCTTGAAGCTATTCGCAAAGCTGCGAGAGAAGAGGCAGGACCAGAGTATACGAAGTCAGCCCGCGGAACATATGAAAATGCGGTGCGCAAGTAAGTTTATTGTTATTACATCACACATGCGATTGCTGATTATGCCAAAGCCTGCTCGTTGAATTTTTTCAGATGGACCTCGTTGAGTTTCCAGGGAGCATGGTCGTTCCTAAACTCCTGAAAACAACTAGCCCTCAGTGGCAGACGACCATCCAGGACTCATTGCTTTGGGGCTGACTTCTCTCATAGGAAGCTCGTTCCGAAATTCCTCGCATAATGACTGGCACTATTCACTCCTTTGGTAGATACTTTCACCGCACCTTCCTTTTAATACCCTGGCATCACCCCATACATATTACTTTGATTGACATTGTGTCTACCCGCATCAGCATTAATGCAATAACACTCGTGCTTCATTTGATCTTTTTTACCTGCCTGATTCTGAATGGCTGAGGTGCATTGAATTCCTGCGTGCGAGATCGGCATCCTTCCAACCAACATATATACGATATAAGACATCTGTGTGACCCATCATGTGGGATATCTGTACAACCTATGAAACGAGACATATCCTCAGTCTATGAGAGCAGACCTCTGCGCTACCTATGAAACGAGACATCTGTGCAATCTATTGAAACCACGCATGGAGGATATTCTAATCCAGTGCAACTACTAGCTACGGTCGTCTATGTTCCATCGGGGTCTCATAAATATAGTTAGGTGCCTTGTAAAGGTCTCTTAAGATCATGGATCCATTGGCTCGCTTAGGCAAATTTTCAAATTGTCGGCAATTTCTGGCGAGAAAACCCTTCGGGACATATTATTAAAGGTTTGACACATGGTACCCATTTTGGACATGTGTCAAAGGTTTGCGGCAGTTTGCAGTGTACCTAGGGGTCGGCCCTCACTCCAGTATGAGTAGTAGCACAAGAATAACTTGCACCAATGCACGTCTGGGAGTGAATCAATATCAAACACACAGCACTCCAGGCTGCTGTCCAGAAGATTGTCGGGTGTCGTTTACATTCTTGTATTCCGGCAGTTTGGAAGCAGCGCTGTAAGGCACAAATTAGCGAAGAAGCTAGACCCGATTTCTGTGTGTTGAAATCCCAGACATCAAGGCGGCTCCCCGTCTACAAGTGAGGCAATGCAATACAGCCGGACTCATTGTCAGGGACTTTGAGGAATGACCACACAGCAAAGCTCCTATATCATCTCGAAAGGAGTCGGTTCGCACTAAATTGCGAGTTTCATGGAAGCAATACAGTGCTGTGTATTAAGCAGAACAAGGCTTGATAACGTTTTGAATATAGACCCGCAGATCATCTATGTTTCGTCGTGGGCGTCAAAGGCGGTTCAAAAGTCCGCTCTAGAAAGTTATATATAGGCGCGAATATCCTGTAGAGTGTCTAAGGGTTCTCTCAGCAACCACAACCGACAGAGGCCATCAATCGTGAGTTGCTCACTATATATTATGACTCTGTTGTCTGACATTAGCAGACGTCTTTCAAGTCACTATGAGCGGCTCGGACGTTCGTATGGTGGTCGACGGCGGCATAGGCGCCTCCAGAATTGACGATAACGACTTCAAAGAACTTGTTGAAGAAGTATTCGACGAATATATCATCAATGAGATGCCAATTCGTCTGATCCATATCAGCGAAGATGGCCAGGGGCTGCATTTCAAACTCGTGGACAGGGCTTTCGTCAAGGAGCATTTCAAATTAGTCCCTGACGAGATCTACAGGGAATTTTGCAACGCAAGGCTTGTGGACATGGAGGACTGTATCAGGGAGCGGGTAAAGGAGACATTGAAATATGCCATCTTCTCCCATCGATGGCTGTCCAGCGAGCCTTCGTATCAAGATATGTCGACGGAGCCGATGAAAGTCCAGGCTGAGCTTGAGCCTAAGTGGCAGAAGCTTCGACAATTTTGTCGTAAAGCGAGGGATGACCATGGTTGCGAATTCGCCTGGTCAGACACGTGCTGCATAAACAAAACAGGGAGCGCGGAGTTGGACGAATCTATCCGCTCCATGTTTCGCTGGTACAGGAATTCCCACGTATGCATCGTACATCTGTCGGAGACGGAAAACCTGGCGGCTCTTGAAAGGCAGCAGAAGGATGGAGCAAAGGTCGACGTTTGGTTCACAAGAGGATGGACGCTTCAAGAGCTCCTTGCCCCAGCGCAAATCAAGTTTTACGGAAGGGACTGGAATCCTCTTGTACCTCTCGACCAGTCTAAGAGCGATAGAGTCAACGATATCATCATGCGAAAGATAGAAAAAATCACGAACATTCCTCTCGAAGATCTTAAATCGTTCGAACCTGGCACAAATCGAGTGCCGCAAAAGATGCTATGGGCATCGAAGAGGAGAACTTCTCGGACAGAAGATATTGCATATTGTCTCATTGGCATATTCAATGTCAGCCTCATGATCGCATATGGGGAGGGAAACAGGGCTTTCTTCCGTCTCATGGAAGAGATAATAAAGAGATACGACAAATGGGACGTGTTTCTCTGGAGTGGCCAATGCTCCCACTACAATGCCACCCTTCCCCACGCTCCACGCTGTTATCCCGTGGGATATCAGGAAACACTGGTGAAGCGCCGACACGAAGTAGGCAATGAGGAGGAATGGAATACAGCAAGATACGACATTGGAGATAGGCTTTTTGCCTTGACTAACCATGGCCTCCAAATCAAAGTGCTCCGACTGTTTGTCGATTTACAACACGCAAGGGACGAGTCGCATAACTCAAGGTACCTTACCTTCAGGCATACAGAGTTCAATCATGATGTAGTGGTGAGGCACATTGGCCCAAAGCGCGAACCTCATAGTACCATATGGGCAATAGCTGTCCTGGACTACTGGGCTGACAGCAGTGGAAAGGGTTTTATGGACGGTAGAAAAGACCCATTTACTGCATTTCTTTTGTCCAAGGATACATTACATGCATCTCCGGATGCAAGGTGGAGGAAAGAGATGACAGAGGAAGTTATCAAGATTCAACAAGCCCGCCACTGCGTAGACAAATTAGTCCAGTTATACCTTTAATGCCGTGACTTTTGAAGACTTCTGCTCATCATGTTCTTGAGGTAGCGGAGTTACAACTACTGAATGATGTATACCGTATCCCCACAACTTTATCCCCACACTCGGCAGTCAAGTAGTACCCGTTTTGACTTAGGGCGTGAATCTTTTGATGCGTCTGAGTCGTCCTGATGCTGCTCTGCCACGGTGAGTACAGCCATATTCGCTACAGATATTGCATCTCACGGGCGCGGGAAGGGCCGTTGTATTTGAGTCTTAACCCCTACGGTAGTAATCATATACGAGGCCGAATGGGCACTCACTGCAGTGACAGCTTGTTCGAGCAATTGCCAAAGGTCCATCTAGTAGGTGGCCTTGACAATCCAGTGATCATTCTACTTGATGATCAATCTTGCTAACACTGCTCTTATGATCCAATCATTAACTGAGCCTTTCGCCCCGTTTTGAAGCCGCACTTTTGGTGTATTTCAACAGTGAGCTATAGATATAAGATATTCGCACGAACTCGCAGAGCTCACAACTCCTCCTTTCTTCGCAGCTGGTCATGCAGAACAAAGTGATTAAGCAAACCTCGCGGAAACAAAGCCCTTCATTTGAAATCGGCTCACAAAGGACCCCAGGTCCACTCGTATCCATTGTACAGGTGAAGGGGCACCTCCGCCTCCTCAGAGCGTTCCATAATCTGAGGGTTATAGTAGAAGAATGTAAGGACCGCAGGATTCCTACATTTGCAACACAAATGGATAGAGATAGCCGGTGGATGTGGTTTATCACCCTGGCTATTGACAGGTTCGTCAAGTCACTTCCATTTGACATATGCACAATGACGCCTAGGCAAGATTTGAGCGATGGGTCAAGTCTCTAAAATTCGTACCTCTTGAGAAGTTTATCAACAAACATTTCCCACCCATCGACGTGTGGATGGTTTGGCACGCCTATTTATTGAATCCATGGTAGGTTTCGTATAGTAATCCTTGCGGAGTCACTGATTCAAAATTTCACCTTCGGCAGTTGGTATGAAGAAGATTGCGAGCGTCTCCTCATCCTTCAGCAGCTCCGCCTGCTCAACATGTTTGTCGTTGCTTCTGTCAGTCCTTGCTGATAGTTATTCTCCTGGACACGAGCTGACTATGTGTAGATTGATGTTGGAAAGCTTGCAAATAATCAGCCATCTGCCTCGCGGATTGCCACATGGCATAAACAAACTGGGTCATTTTTCGATCCATTTGACTCTATGGAAGAGTTGACTCATAAACAAATGGAGTGTCCTCGGTGTAGGACACGTGTCTTCGTTCGTGAGTCAAGGGTCCATTTAATCCTTCTCAGGCTGATTTGTTTTAAGCGTTTGTTAACGACAACGGAACTGGGTACTCGGAGCAGCACTTTAGTGCTATGTGTCCTCTACCAGGATGTAGACTGAAGATCACAAAAGGGAATCTAGCCGTGGCGAAGTTCGTGCGAGATCTGACAGAGTCAGAGGATGGGAACGAAAGTTACATGGCGTTGAGTGGCACTGATTCAACAAAAATTTTATCGCTGATAAGATTACAGTGGAAGTCTATTCTTTGGCAACGGAAAGCGAGATCCTCGACGGGCAAAGGCAATCAAAGATCAACTAACCCAGTCATCACAGTTTTGTCGTAAAAGTCCCCCGTCTTCTAACCAGCGCATTGCTCGACTGGACTGGGAGAAAGAAATTAAAGAAAGCATTGGTTACTCCCGTCCACTGTTAAAAGACGCTATAGTGATAGCTCTCAAAGACCAGCCAGAAGCGACGTATGTGACCCCAACACGTGCTAGCAATAATTTCTCACCTCAATTCAGGAGGACCAGAATTTTGGGTGCATACGAAGACGATAGCCCGTTTTCTATCAACCTTATCTCTGCGGTGAGTCTGCAATTTTTCCGTTTTTCTAAATCTATAATATTTCTCGGTTAGGTTCTGCGACAGGGGGTATTTACCAAAGGGATTGATGAATTAGGCTGGCTTAGACCTGGTGCATTCAAGGAAGGTGGTAAGTTGCAAATCCTGGAGCATGCTCTGCTCCGTTATCACTGGTAAAGATACCTCTATCGTAAGATCGTAATGATGACCTGACCATTACTGTAGCTTCCTCGATTTAACAGTTGCCTCGCCGAATCTGATGTCTGTTCCTACTCTTGACATCGACCTGATTTGGCACAGTCATCAGCTAATGGGTGGCAGGTATGGTGTTGATTGTGACATATACATTGGCCGTCGTGTTGACCAGTGAGTGAAGTCTCTTAGTTCATAGCTGAAATTATTTAATATATTTTTCAGTCCACTCACCACAGAAGAAGGCATCCTTTCAAAAGCTCTTGATGACACATGTCGTGCATGGCAGGTAATTTGGGTTATGCTTGTAATTGGGAATCTTTACTCATCAAGACTCAGTCACGATTTCACATCCCATACATGCAGTGCGGCTGTCCTGCACCAGACGAAACTGTATTTGAGAGGCTTATACGCATTCTCCGACGGTACACAGGAACTCGAACGCGTCTTCAAGCATTGCTCCATCCTGACCATCTACCTGCCACGCATCCCAGCCTTCATAATGCTGTCCTCAACCCAGAACGTGGAGCCTTTGGATCTTTTGGCAAACCGCCTCATCCGCAACGAGACGAGAAAGATCTTGTCAGACTCTCTCGTCCACTGGGAGTTCGGACAAAGCGTTCGAAAAAGACTGAACCGGAACTTCCGCCGCAGTCGGAGGGCTTTATTTCTGAGAAGATAAGTGATGAACCTGTACCTCTCGGTCCCGCACCTCCGTACGTTGGCTATGGGTCGGATCTTCATTATATGCATGACATTTGACATCCTACATACGATCCTGAACTATCACTTGGTTGATGTGCAGCTGTCGAGTCGTACTTTTTGTTTGTGTATCTAGAAATTCCTCCGAGAACCCCATTTCATTTGTTGATCTGCTGATTGGAATTTCATCGTCAGTACCTAGTTCTGAATCCTAGATACCGCCATGCACTGGTGGCTATACGACCACAGGTCGCACAATGTCGATGATGCATGTTTTCCGAAATCAGTGCCATGAACAGATTCTTTCGTTCAGTATCCTTGCCATACAGTGTATTTCGTCGTACACTGCCTCAATGAGGCGAAATATTTGTATGGCTATCTCTACCACAAGGAATTCCTCGTAGTCTATTTTCATGCACGAAGAGGTGATTTCGGTCAGAAGCTGAATCAATCGAAAGATTATCAAAACTTGTATTCCCTTGGCGAGGGTACACCACTTTCTATGGGCGCACGTAAGTAAACCAGAGTTTACGCTGAAGAATGTTGTCTTCTACTCGATAGTACGAGAGCAACGGTTACGTCTGAGGGCCTGGCCATTAAATCTCTAATACCTTCTGTGGTATTGTCGGTTGGAGGAGCAACCGTATATTTAATACAGCCATGTACTAGTGACTAGTACCATGTTGTGTTAGCATGGCGGCTTATGAGTTGAGTTTCGACATGATGGGCAAGTACGTGTTTCACCAGTGATGAAAAATTTTCACCGGGGATAGGTGGTAAGCCGTCGTTCGTCCGTCCTGGGGCTCTCGAGCTGAAATTTCAATAGAGCTCTTTGATCGACCATGCTCGACTCATCGATGAAGAATGAGAGGGTATAATGAACGTCTATAATAAATTGAAAGGTGTGCAGTGCTCTGGTATTCACTTCAAGTCTGTTATTGGAAACTGGCAGGGATGCAAGGGAGAACTATACAGTCTCCGCTGAGAGTCTGGTAGCGCTCCGCACAAATTGACTTGACTCACTGTATTTGGCACCAAGCCTTGGGTTCTAACATGTGCAAACAATCTGTTACCTATTGCAGATGTACGGTAGAAGTACGAAGTACTAGTTCGTCTTGGTAGTTTCAATTGTACCCTGCGCTCGTTAACCTGCTGTGAAATTTTCATGGCTGGCGCTCCTATAGATGGTCCAGAGCTTGACCCTTGGCAGGACACCCGTCCTTCTTCTTCCGACGTCCTACCGAACGGATCCAACCCTTCCGAGTCCGCAGACCCAGAGAATGCAGCGCACGAGTCTGGAAGCGGCGAAGATGAGAGCGAAAGCAGAGAGGAAGACGACGACGACGGTGACGATGACGATGAAGAAGTGGAGGACGACGATGAGGAAGTGGAAGGGGAAGAAGATGAAGGGGAGGGGGATGAAGAGGAAGGTGAAGATGAATACGAAGATGAAGAGGAGGATGAACCGACTTTAAAATATGAGCGTATGGGCGGGGCAATTAACGACCTTCTCAAGAAAGACTCGGCTTCTGCTCTTGCGGTTTCGAATAACCTTCTGGTAAAGCTTTCATTCTAACGCAGGTAGGAAAGGATTAACCCCGAATTATCTAGGCACTTGGAACGCATAATGGTATTGTTCACATCGTCGATTTAACGGGTAAACGTATCAAGTCGTACAAACCTCATCAAGCTTCAGTGAGTGATGCAGAGTTTGACAGTACTGCGGACTTCGTAGCAACCGCCTCCATCGATGGTAGGGATGGGTTCTATCTGGGCCATTAAATTCTAATCACTTTACAATTAGGACAGGTCGTTATTCAATCTCTCTTGACTCCTGAGTCATACATGTTCGACATGAAGCGACCAATTCGGACTGTAGCACTAGAACCTAATTTTGCCAAGAAGAGTACTCGATCGTTTGTGTGTGGAGGCATGGCCGGGACACTGGTACTAAGAGAAAAGGGCTGGTTGGGGCATAAGGAAACAATTCTCCACTCTGGTGAAGGTCCAGTGTGGCATGTACGATGGCGGGAACGCTTAATCGCATGGGCGAATGACTCGGTGGGTTTGCATCAATATATGTTGGCCATATTTATACTGTTTATGAGCAGGGCGTCAGGATCTACGACACCCAGTCCCAGATGCGTATTACCTTCATCGAGCGTCCAGCTGATAGCCCCCGTGCGGACCTTTTCAAGTGCACTTTGCATTGGCAAGATGATACGACTCTCCTGATAGGATGGGCGGACCACATAAAGATTGCGCGCATTCGAGAACGACCTCCTACTGTGACCGCATCAAGCAGCTCTAATCAACAACCTCCTTTCATTGTTGAGATAACTGCCGCGTTCCAGCTTGATTGCATGATCTCAGGGATTGTATCAAACTCACTCTCGATGCCAAGATCCCAGGGATCCTCTATGCAGGATGACACGCTGCCATCATTTTTGATATTGGCCTATCAAGCACCAGATACATATGGCGACGAAATGACTGAAGATCGTTCCAGACAAGCTCGTAAAACAGCTGAGCGCCCTGAACTACGGATAATCTCTCACACAGGTGAAGAGCTATCTGCCGATGCGCTTGGTGTCACGAATTATCAAGCATGGAGTTGCAACGACTATGTATTGGCGGAGGTCGACGGGTCGAATTTGCCAGGGACATCAGGAAGATGCCATATCGTAATTAGCCCCAAAGATATTGTCATCGTGCGGCCCAGGGACAGGAAGGACCACATCTTGTGGCTCGTAGATCATCAGCGATATGACGAAGCTCTTGAAGAAGCAGAGAAACTTGACGAGGGCGAATGCTCTGCGGATGGCGAGCATTCTGAGATCAGTCCTATTGCTATAGGAGAGCGATATATCAGGCATTTGGTGGCTGAAGGTAGAACCACGTTTGATATCGTTTCTGCAGATATCAGCTTAAAATGTTGTCAGGTAACTTTGGTAAGGCTGCAAGCCTTTGTCCAACGGTCTGTAGCACAGACGTCGAACGCTGGGAAAGTTGGATATTTGTTTTCGCACAAAGTCAGCAACTACAGGTATGTTGACTCTGCGATGCTACATACACGCCGTTGAGCTTTTTCTTTTTGTAGACAATTATTCCTCATGTCCCAACAGAGGCACCTCAACTTGACCACCTAGTCTACGAGATGATTCTTGCACACTTCCTTGTGCATGATAGGCAGGTATATCATGTGAATATCCTGGACGTAATTAGGACTGATTTGTTGCATAGTCTCTAATGCGCACTATCATGGAGTGGCCGAAGTCGATTTATGATGTATCTACGGTCATTGTTGCGGTGCAAGGGGAACTCGACCGATCGCCGTCATCATCAACCACCTCGGGCAGCTTACCTGCACCAGACGCTGTCATTCTTATGGAATGCTTAGCTGAGCTGTTTGTGTAATTTATGGAGTTGTTTGGTTCTCGCTGATCTCGACTCCAGGTATACTGCTAATCGACAATTCGGAAAAGCCCTCCCGTTTTTCCTCCGCCTCAGACGACAGAATGTATTCGAACTCATCCGGGAGCATAATCTATTCACCGATGTGAAGGATCAAGTGCTCTTGTTGATCGAGTTTGATCAGGAGCTCCTCGAAAGACGGAAACAGGAAGGCATAGAAGGTGAAGCAACCTCCAGCGAAGCAATCGCTCTACTGGTGGATCATATCCATTCTATACCTGTGCGCTCATGTTCTCCTGTCTTCTAACTTGTCTGAACGGTCGAACAGATTGTTCGCGTGGTTCAGCAGCTCCGTGATCGCCCCTTCTATCTATTCCTTTACCTAGATGCTTTGTTTAAAAAGGACTCCCAGCTTGGGTCTGAGTTCGCTGATCTTCAGGTAAGCTCACCAGTAGATAAGGGTGTAAATGTCTGTTGTATTGATATACATTTACAGGTTACGCTGTTCGCGGAATTTGCCACACATCGCCTGATTGAATATCTTCGGGCAAGCACTTCGTATAATCTTGAGGCGGTCCGTCATTTATTGAAACTAGTCGCATTGTTATCTGACATCCTTCAGGCGTACAACGAGTGCAAGAACAGGGATCTTGTAAATGAGATGGTGTTCTTACTTGGTCGCATGGGCAACAACAAGAAGGCGTTAACGCTCATTATCGAGCGCCTAGGCGATGTGCATATGGTACGTGACTAGGCGGATGGAGGCCAACAAAAAGTGACATTCAGCAAATATAGGCCATTGAATTCGCTAAAGAACAAAGTGATGACGACCTTTGGGAAGATCTTCTCAAATATTCTGAAACACGTCCGAGTAAGCGACTGATAAAGACTAATTTTTGTATGGCTCTCACTCCCTGTAGCTTTCATCCGCGGTCTCCTGGAGAATGTCGGGGCTGAGATTGACCCCATCCGTCTGATTCGTCGGATCAAGAACGGGTTGGAAATTCCTGGCCTTAAAGAAGCCTTGATCAAGATTCTTCATGACTTCCATCTTCAAATCTCCCTTATGGAGGGATGTCAAACGATTCTCAATGGTGACAGCTCCGACCTTGCGAAGACGCGCTCAAAGGGCCAGAACAGTGGATTCTTCATGAAAGGTACGAAAAATTGTTACTGTACTCTTGCCGCATTCATAAACTCGATACCTATTCTAGCAAGAACGATCTGTGTGCTATGTACGCAACCCCTACAACGATCACCGCAAGACCTTCTTTTGCTATTCTTATGTCATCACGTAGTTCATGCCAGCTGCGTAGATGGCATGACAGACATCTACAACCACGAGGAGCCCAGTGAAGGCATAACTGTGCTCGCCAGTGGAGTAAGCGCAAAGATTGCTTTGTGAGTTCACATATCTACATTCTTCTCATTTCTCATTTTGTTTGGCAGTGCTTCTGTAATACGGGCTAGAATACATCAGGGTTGTCCTGTTTGTCACCGAAAGAGCGAAGGAAATCTATTATAATTACAGGTTTCGTCCCTCCTTTGCATGATTTACTGTATACCTTGCATTCACACAATCATATCTTCTGGATATCATTTCACTTACGGATTCACATCGGGCGTGTTCAACTGCTTGTAGAAGTGCCAAATCTCTTCTTCAACATGCAGGCACTTGGTCAGTACCTTCGATCAAGAGCAAAGCAAGGCTTAGCAATTGCAGTTAGCTACTTCGTCCAGACCAAGTTTGTGTTTAAATTCAAACCCTTACGATGGTTTTGCAACGGTGGACTAGGGGCCCCAAGGGCCAGAGCTACGCACCAAGGGCTCTGTCGACCCTTTTCATAACTTTGTTAGACTAGCTTCATCTCATCTCATCTCATCTCATCTCATCTCGGCTTGCTTGCTCTGTCTCTGGGCTGCGAGCCTCTCGCCTAGTTCAACGGGTTAGGAATATCGGATCGATTTCTACCCGCTTAATCTCTGAACAAACACTGGTGTCTGAATTTCCAAATCCTGCATGACGCACTCCTCACCTTCATTTTGTTGTAACCCATCCTCGTGGAGCAAGTTCAACACTAATGAAGAAACCCAGATATCAAACTGCCGTCCAGGACAGGGATGCATTTAGGACTTGTCCGCTCACAATGTGTACTCAGTACACGTTGGTAAATTACAGAACGTGAATCCCTAGTAAACATATTCAATTGGGCCTGTATATCATGATACGAGCACCAAGGACTATTTGACCAATACAGCTACCGGCACAAATGAAGACTACTCGAGGATCTCTGTTTTTCAAATCATACGGACAACCGTCCGCTGTGAGTGCACCATCTCCATGGGAAGGATGGAGCGCGTTTTGATCTTACTCAAGACCTGAGTAAAGTGCAATTGATGATTATGGACGGAGAGATAGGGAGATATTACCGAATGCTTACCGGTGAACCAAACACGAAAGTTGCCCTTCATATCGTCATCAATCTTATCCATGATAGACTGATACGATTCGATAGCTGCTCCAAAACTACCTGCTCGAAAGAGTGCATAACACTGTTGCTGGTTTGCGGTTTGCCATAAGGACTTGAGGTTCCAGCCAAAGAGCTGCAGAAAACACGTAGTTGAGCATGAATGAATTTTTGATCGTATCATGGCAACGTACTGCGACAAATTCGTCGTATGTCAAATGGATTGGCGATTTGTAAAAGAAAGCGCTAGCATTGACGGCCGCAGTGAAGTGTTCAACAGCTTCATTGTAGCGCGCGCCATCCAAGGCAATGTTTCCCAGTTGGACGCGTAGGTAGGCCTGGTGCACGAATGGCAAAAATCAACAGCAACGTATGGACCTGGTGTGATCGAGCTTACTTCCACAATACGACAAGCAATAGGATCGATATCGGGACTTGCGGTCAGCTCTCCAATGCGCAGCATTGCCTCTTGATGTTCATTTGCATTGAATAACGCAATAGCCTAGAAAGCACAATGAAGCACAAATGATAAGGGGAAAATATTACTTGCCTTGATCAAGAAAAGCATGTGATCAGTCTTTAGATCTCGGCCCGTAAACATGGATGCGAGGTCAAATGAGATCCTTGCGGCCAGAACCTGCTTTTTTCCGCAGAGGGCAATGCCCTTGGAGATGTGGCCTGCCAACGATGGCTGAATAGTGACAGACTATACCATCGTCAAAGTTAACTTTTGTGAGGATGTCGTGATGGGTCAGTTAATCTTACCTTAATTGCCTCTTGAAGCGCTTTGTTCCAGTTGCATTTTCGCGCCATAACAAATGCGCGATTGGCATAGGCAGTATGATCATTGGAATCAGACTCGATATCTATATTTAGCGCCTTTTCAGCGGTAGGCCGGTTCCCAGCTATGCACGCCTTGCGGACTGTCGAATTCATGGCGAGGACCTGTGTAAATCGTGTGAACATTGCGTTATAAGAGTTAATGATGGGAACATGCCCTGAAATCAGAGTAGGCTTGAGCCTTGACATAAAAAAAGACGCTTAGATGATGAATGAGCGAAAAAAGAAAACAAACGTACCTGGTGCGTCGCCTGCTCCTTCATGAGGCCATCCTTTGAACCATCCTCTGGCAAAGCATCCTCGGATACTGGCCACTGAGATCTTTTTATCAACACCTCCACTGAGGATGCGCTTGTCATCCGCAGAGAATGTGACGCAGTTCACCTCCCCAGAGTGCTGGAATATGGCAATGTTTCGTCGATCTGAGACTCGCCAGAGGCAGACACGGTTGTCATGAGATGCGGAGGCAAGGAGAGTGCCGCTAGAGTTCAGGGCAATGGCGTAGATATTCTTATAATGGCTCTTCCAGGGATCACCGACCTTCCCACAGGTCGATGTATCCCATTCTCGTATGGTGGGATTAGCCTCGTTACCCCCCGAGAAAAGCCGTACGCCATCGGGTGCCCAAGCGATCGAGTAGTTGAATCCTCCACCAATCGTTCCCACCAACTGAGTAGGAAATGGTGGTATGTAATCACTATGATAGTGATTGTGGTAGGAAAAATTCTGGTAAATCTGGATACCGTGATCCGTTGCAATCGCAAGTGCTTGCCATTTGGACCGCCGCTGTGGCGAGTACCGAACGCAGCGGACAGTTCCACCGCAACTGAATGTATGATTCACCTCCCAGGTTGATGTATCCCATAGCTTCGTAGTAGTGTCAGATGATCCACTAGCTAGCGTCTTGGAATCCAAAGAAAAGTCAAGTGAAAATATCCAGCCGCCATGTGCTTTTTTAGTTTCTTGGTTGAGTGGTTCCCCTGTGGTTGCATGCCAGGCGATGAGCTCTCCACTCTCGTCGCCACTTGCTATCCATCTCCCATCTCGTGATACAGCCAATGCCCGCACTCGACTGCGATGCCCCTCCATCTTCTTCATCACTACGCCTGTTTTCAAGTCCCACAGACGAAGTATCCCGTCATACGAGCCAGTGACCATGCGTTCGTCACGCTTGTGGAAAACTGCGAGTGCTATCACGCGATCCTTGTGATCTTCAAATGTTCGAATGGGTGTGATGTTTGGAATGAGCGCCGCCATGTTATTGGAGATGCAATACAATTGAGGTGAACTTGGTGTGTGTGTGGGTGTCGTCTTGCTCCAAGCTACAAAGGTGCGTGTTTGAAACCTCCTTTATAGCATTGTCCTTATAAGTACCTTGCTTGACAATATAAACGAATAGGTTCATGTGTCCAAACTGTGGAGTGACCGCAATTTCCGCATCAGTCAACGAACCTGATCGTAATTGTTTCAGGGATCCATGCGGCAGATAGGAAGACGACATACATGGTTCACCTGATTCACCTGATTAGCCATGCCCTCGAATTTCCATTGAGCCTTCACCCAAAGATGTAGAAACCCACCCGGTGACATGTTGAGCTTCTGTTCCCTGAAATGTTCGTAACGGAGATCCGGCGATTGCGAGGCTTTGATTACATCTGCTTATTAGTAGTAGTATCATGGGTACGTGCGATTTTCCATTAGATTGAAGATAATCAATCATTTCAAACTCTGATTAGAGTCAGCTCTGATTGAACGTCGGATTATTTTGGATTCGGGGTTTTGAATTGGCGACTGGAGGGCACGTTGTTTCTCGAATTTCCGGTGGTTGAGGATGGCAATCGGTATGGTGATGACCCTGAAGCTCTAGATGGGCCCGCCAGTTCGTGTTTCCACTCTAGCTGCATCTAATAGTACACACAATTCTACACCGTGAGGACATTGAGCAGTGTAAATGGCAAGGACGGTAGACAGAGCCACATCTACAATTGGTCACCAAGCCAATCGTGCTTCGTAGTCACTTTGCGTCATGCGACGCTGAATACAGAGCGTGGAATGAGATCGCCTGCAGACGACAGAAAATGAACCCATCTCTCCGATGAGGAATTGATAACGGCGTCTCTGACACATGCACAGAACTGCGATTTGCGTTAACGATGTCTCTAATAGATACTCCGATCGAGGCACGATGTAACGGGGAGCTTGGTGCGAGAGAACGTGGAGACAGTAGACGAGTGTAGAGAGAGTCGGATGTTTATGACGGATGTGTATTATTTATCTGACTTCCCGAGTCACCCCACTATCTCAGTGATCAGAAATGAAGTAGACCAAACGAGTTAGGAAACTTGCTGCTCTGTTCTACGTCCGAGTCAGTTATTGGCGATGATGTTGTATCTCTAAAATAAAAATAAGATGTCTAGGCTGAGCCGAACTGAAAATTGTGATCTATATATAAGCAGGAATAGCCGCCGGCTTGACGTCAATTGCCATTAGTGTTGCCGCGAACTGAACCCAATCGAAAGCCTACGAGGTGGGAGTTCGTTCTAGGTTCGATGGGTCGAGGTGAAACGAACTGAAGTGTAACGGATACGGCTCGAAGCTCCAGTTCAATGAGAAGTGTCTTTAAAGGTGAATTAGATATGAAGTGGCTATGTTTTATTCTACGTTATCATCGTTAACATTTTGTAATAGTAGATCACCAAGCTCGTCGAACTTCCCCGTAACTATCAGTTCCTCTGCAGCCCCTCATGTCACAGGCCCCGAAATTCGATAGTCATCCTCTTTTGCAATCAAATCCCTCGTGAAATAGTCTCCCCTGTCTGTAGGAGAACTTGAGAATCTGGAGTGCTTCCATTACTGAGTCTGCTTCGACGGAGTGTGCATGTTTCTTTGCTGGATGAAAATACTCGTTCGCATGGCACAGAGGATGCCTGAGCTGGCAGGACATCCATAGCAACACAGAAAAGTAGTGAATAGACTTTTTCCATCCGTCAAAATTGACTTTAGCGCCTTCCTTATGTGAACGAAAAGTCGAGCTCATCTCCCAGAATCGAATGAGATCAGTCACATGCTCACCCGCATTGAATGTGATTGGTTCACGCTCATAGCGCTCAAGCTCACGCAGAGCATCTTTTCGGTCCTCTTCAAGTGCCTTAGCACCCCGCTGTGCAGTGAGTTCTTCGATCGAAGGCTGATTTTGTATTGTGGGGGTGGGTGTCCTCGAAATCATGCGTGCGTGTGACTGATCAGTGATGATGTTGATGCTGAGCGTCGAATTGTGACAACGGTTGATGCATGATGCTCGACAGACGAGAAACTGCATGAGCTTGAGCCTGAGGCTGGCGCATGTTGCATCCTGCCGAACTCGCGTTTTGAAATGCTGTCATCTGAGTGAACTGTTATCAAGAGTCGGAAATCCAAAGAAAATCACCAAGTCACAGGCCAGATTTCGCATTTCATTTGGCAGTTCGTTCCCAATTCGATGCTTATCTACAACGAGGCGTAAACGAATCGAGTTGTATCGAACTACCTCAGTTTCGAACCGAACCCGAATTACCTCGAGGTCAGTTCAGTTCGATAGCAGCACTATCTCCATGGGAAGCATAGAGCATGTTTCGATCTTACTCGAGAGCTGAATGAAGTATAGTTGACTATAGACGGAGAGGTTGGAGACACTACCGAATACTTACCAGCGAACCAAGCACGCAAATCGGCCTTCATATCCTCATCAATCTTATCCATGATGGACTGATACGATTCGATGGCTGTTCCGAAACTACCTGCTCGAAAGAATGCACAACACTGTTGCTGGTGCGCAGTTTGCCACAACGACTTGAGGTCCCAGCCAAAGAGCTGTTGGAAAGTTGCAGTTGAGCACGAAATAATTTTCCGTTGCATCATACAGGCGTACCACGATAAATTCATCGTACAACAAATGAATTGGCGATTTGTAGAAGGAAGTACTAGCATTGACAGCGGCAGTGAAGTGTTCGACAGCTTCGCTGTGCCGTGCGCCCTCCAAGGCAATGTTTCCCAATTGGACGCGTAGGTGGGCCTGGTGTAGGAAGAGCAAGAATTAATGACAATATATGAAACTGGTGTGATGGAATGCATGGTACTCACTTCCACGATATGACAAACAATATGATCGACATTGGGACACGCAGCTAGCTCTCGGATGCGAAGCATGGCCTCTTGATGTTCATTTGCATTGAATAACGCGATGGCCTGAAAACCACAATGAAGCACGGAGTATTGAAGAAAAATATTGCCTGCCTTGATCAAGAACAGCAGGTGATCAGTCCTTAAATCTCGGTTTGTGAACATAGATGCGAGATCAAATGATATTCTCGCGGCCAGAACCTGCTTTTTCCCGCAAAGGGCGATGCCCTTGGAGATATGGCCTGCTAACGATGGTTGAATGCTGACTGACTATACCATCAATTACATTAACTTTTGTACGGAGGTCATGGTGGGTCAGTCGATCTCACCTTGATTGCATCTTGAAGCGCTTTGTTCCACTTGCATTTTCGCGCCATAACAAATGCGCGATTTGCATAGGCGTTGTGATCGTTGACGTCAGTGTAAATATCCAGATGTAGTGCCCTTTCGGCGGTAGGCCAGTCCCTAGCTATGCATGCATTCCGGACCGTCGAGTTCATAATGAGGACCTGCGTGAGTCATGTTCACGTTGCGTTATAAGAGTCAGGGATGGGCACATGCCTTGAGATCAGAGTAGGCTTGAGCCTTGCATAAAAAACACGCTTAGATGACGACTGGGCGGGAATATGAGTACAAACGTACTTGCGTCGCCTGATCCTTCATGAGGCCATCCTTCGAACTATCCTCTGGCAAAGCATCCTCAGATGCTGGCCACTCTGAGACCTTTTTATCCACACCTCCACTGAGGACGTGCTTGCCATCTGCAGAGAACGTGACGCAATTCACCTCCCCAGAGTGCTTGAATATGGCAATGTTTCGTCGATCCGAGAGTCTCCAGAGGCGGACACAATTGTCATCAGATGCGGAGGCAAGGAGAGTGCCACTAGAGTTCAGAGAAATGGCATGGATATTCTTGAAGTGGCCCTTCCAGGGATCACCAACCTCGTGAAAGTGGAAGTATGGGGCCGATGCAGTCCACTCTCGTATGGTGGGATCAGCCTCGTTTCCCCCCGAGAAAAGCCGTTGACAACGGGGTGTAGGACTTGAAGCGAGTGAGTAATCGAATCCTCCACCAATCGTTTTCATCAACTTAGTGGGGAGTGGTGGTTGTTTGTAATGGTAATCGTAGTAACTGTCTGAGGTGTGACCCAGGTAAATCTGGATACCGTGGTCTGTTGCAATCGCAAGTGCATCCCCATTATAGGACAAATACCGAACGCAGCGGACAGTTCCACCGCAATTGTGTGTACATTTCACCTGCCACGTTGATGTATCCCATAGCCTCGTGGTAGCGTCAGATGATCCACTGGCCAGCATCCTGTGATCCGAAGAAAAATCAAGTGAAGATATCCAGCCGCCGTGGGCTTGATTCATTGTTTGGTTGAGTTTCCCAGTGTATCCATCCCAGATGATGAGCTCTCCGCTTTCATCGCCACTTGCTATCCATCCCCTATCTGGCAAGACAGCCAATGCTCGCACCCGACTGCGATGCCCCTCCATCTTCTTCAACACTACACCTGTTTTCAAGTCCCACAGACGAAGGAGCCCATCATACGAGCCCGTGACCATGCGTTCGTCATGTTCGCGGAAAACTGCAACTGCGATCACGCGATCCCCATGATCTTCGAATGTTCGAATGGGTGTGGTGTTTGGAATGAGTGTCATGTTATTGGAGGTGCACTTACAATTGAGGTGAACTTGGTGTGTGCAGGAATGGCGTCTTGCTCAAAGTTACGGAGGTGCATGTAAAAGTGGGGTGTTTTGAACCTGCTTTAAAGCATTATTCTCACTAGACACTCACAAAACGAGGGTTTTGTCCTTATAAGTACCTTGCTTGACAATCTAAACGAATAGGTTCATGCGTCCAAACCGTATGGCTGTAATTCTCCGCATCGGTAAAAGAACCTGATCGTAATTGTTTCAGGCATTCATGTGGCAGATGGGAAGACGACATACACGGTTCATCCGATTCACCTGATTAGCCATGCCCTCAAAATTTCAATAAGCCGTCGCCCAAAGACGTAGAACTCCACCCGGTGACATGTTGAGCTTCTGTTCCCTGGAACGTTCGTAACGGAGATCCGACAATTGGGAGGCTTTGATCTCTTCTGGTTGCTATTAGTATCATGGGTATGTATGCCATCAGCATTGAAGATGATCAGTCGGGCATACGGAATATTTACCCACTGTCTCAGAAATGTAGTAGTTGATGGCAACTTGCTGTTCTCCACGTCCGAATCAGAGTTAGGCCTTCGCGATGTTGGCATCTCTAAAATAAGCGATGTCTAGGCGACTGAAAAACAATTTGAAATCGGTGAAATCCTAATCTATATATATCGAATAGCCGCCGGCTCGACGTCAATTGTATCCATGGCCCGGGGCAGCACTGAAGTGGGCACGTCTAAAGAAGGGACGAACAACATACAAACACCGGTTTTTCTGATCAGCACTGACTTCCTTGAAAGCAACAAAGGATCAACTACGTACTTGTCAGGACATAAACAGGAAAGTAGTCCTTGGATAGTCCAAGATGGCCACTATGAGTGACCTGGAATGCAGTGCTAATTTAGATCTAGTAGAAGACCAAGGGATATCGATTTCGACGAAGAACCCATGCTGATGATCTAGTGGCACCACTCGTTGCTGGGAATAGGGGGTGTATGGCGAGATCACGAAGCCAGGATAGTTGTGCTCACCGTTGGTTGTTGGCTCGATGGTGGAGGGAACACATATCAAATACGTCTTCGGCAGATCAGTGATGGCGGAAAGTACGGAGTGTCCAACTTCATAACATTTCGACTGGGGGCTTTAGTTACCAACTTCCAACCACACACAACTACATATGGACCGTCTCACTCACTCACAAGGCACACATGAGATTGAATGTTCAACCGCCAGCTTGGTTTGCAGGAGGCCCATTGCAAGTGTATCCACATTGAAACTGGCATGCGCTGTACAAATCACATCATCGCTCCTGTTCTAATACCTGAATCTCCAGATCCTGCATAACTTCCACATCCTCCTCGTGTACGTCCTGTTGTGACATATCGTGCGGGAGTATCAAGTTCAGCACCAAGGCAACAATGCCAGATATCAAAACTATCGTCAATGGTATTAGTATCGTGCGACAATAACAATATACGAACTCATCGACTGACAGGGCGTGCTTAGTAGAATTGTGATGCTCTCAAACAATCCTTGGAGGCCTTTATTAGGGTTATTCACACCATCAAATAGATAAGTAAAGATGTCGGGCACAAGAAGGTCCCCAAAGCCGAACGATAATGCTGCAGCGAGAATGAATCTGTCGCGTCGCGTATACTTGATATAGGAAAGGACGCGTAGGCCTGAGACAGCAACACTCGCAAAGAGGAACGTTGTCACACCGCCCAAGACGGGGTTGGGTACTGTAAATGGTAAGTGCCTGAAAGAGGACCAAGGGGATATAAGGCGTACTTGCGAGAAAGAACCCAGAGATCTTTCCGAGGCAACCGAAGATGATAAGGAAGACACAACACCATCTTCCTGCTGTGCGGTTTGCACAGCGAGTGACAGAAATGACACCGTTATTCTACGTCAACCACAATATAAGACCAAGCACCGCAATGATAGAAGATGTTGTCAAACCTGAGCAAATACCGATAGAGGAGTGACAGTAAATAGCGCAGAAATCAATCCACCTATCCCATCGCTCTGTAACACAGATCAGATCATGAATGGTAAGTATGTCCATGAAAAGACAAACCAGAACACCGCCTTGTATTCTTGAATCGAAATCTTTTCCCTCAACAGGGATACGGGACACTTCCGCAGATGCGGTGACGTCGCCAATTGCTTCCATTGCCACTGACACTGACATCGGAATTTCGTTTAGCCAGCCTGTCCCAAGTAAGAGACATACCTACCGTAAACTGCCAGCATAGGCAAAATAGCTGGTGCGTACACGTTAATCTTAAATCGGTGGACCCTGTCTTATATTGAAACTTCGTATCAACATGAAAGAATACTTGAATTACCATAAGAATGTGATTGCAGGTGCGCTCGTGATGGTGCTTCCGTCAATATATCCGGCTGCGCCAGCGACGATGCATCCTACCGCAAGCCCGACGATGATACTCGCATTCTTGAGGAATGGAGAGCCGAAAAGTTCTGTGAGAATTATGCTCACGAAAGAGAGGAATCCGAGACCTATGAACTGAGGAGAGCCCCATCTATCATAGAACGTAATTAATGTACTATATTCAAATTTGTCAGGCTCACGGTAATGCACGAGGAGACCCAACTGTCGGGCATAGCTGATAGATCCCACTAGTCGGGCGCGCTTGACACCCATTCGAACCACCACCCCAGTCAAGGATTCCAGAGGACCCGACGAGAGATGACCCGATCATGAGGATACAGGTGCCTGAGATAAGTGAGCTTTGAGGCACGAAACCAAGCCGCGATCATACCAGTGACTATAGGAGGAAAAATTCGTTGCAAAATCCGCGGAGGAAGAAATGACAATCCTATCTCTAAAGATGCGCAGATAAGGGAAGTGCCTTCATGACGTCAGTAAATTAGCTGTTGCTAGGACTCGTGATCGACTCACCAAGTAGCATCCCATAAGCATCTGGGCATGGACCTCGCGTGATAGTGCCATCCGCAGCAGTTGTCGAAGGACATGTGCCGTTGGCGTACATCATGTTGAAAATCTGCGTTCATCCAGCTCATCAAATAATGTCGCACGCGTAGAACCGAGGCGCGCATACGGCACTTGCTGTACTGAGCGTAGCAAAACTCGTCCCGACCACGGACAAAAGTCCAGTACCAAGATAATAGCCCCCCCATAACTTAAAGCGTGACATTTGGACTAAACTTAGAATGCCTGATTCCTAAATCAGCTCGCGTGAGTGTAAGTTCGTTGTGATCAGACACACCGGATCCGATGAGTGAAGCTGATATCATGTAGGATGATGTGTCAGAGTCTAGCATCAAGGTACTAGCAAAAATGATAGGCGGTGCAATGAGACCTGCAAGCATCGCAAGTGCATGCTGCAACCCGCTTGTTATAGCCAGCACGAGCGGGAGCTCGTCGTCGATACCATAAAATGGCGGTTCTTTGTTTCTAGCTGTAGGAAGAGATGGCAGACAGAGCCATCGATAATCATAGTCACCAAACCAGCCATGCTTCGTAGTCACTTTTTGTCGTACGACACTGAATACAGAGCGTGGGTTGGGATTGGCAACAGGCGACGGCTGCTCTTTGGTCACTGAAGACACAGAAGCATGCGACATAGTAGCGTTGTGCCTGGAGAAGTGAAGGCAGAGATTTCCGAGTGCTGGTGGGCGTGCAGGATGATTCAGGGAAGGATCCCGGCCTCCAGTTGACCTAGCTTTTATCATCTGATTCTTGACGCAAGCACGTGTGACAGGCACGGGCGCTTAGTTAGAGAGTCGATTTCCGAAGATAAGGGCTACGTTATCGGGGCGATAATTGAAACGGCCTAGACTTCGTCCCACGCACTCAGGGCATGAGGGTAACGCAGAGGATTGAATAACAGGCCCGCTCAAAACTGTCTGCAGTGCCACGGACCTAATTCCATGCACCTTGGGAGCCTTTGAAAAGCACACAAAGCCTCAAAATGTGGATGTACAGTAGTTGTGACATTATAGACTGTGTTGTTCCAACATCAATCGACACACAGTAAGGACATACCGTTGCTGATGAACGCAGTGAGAATCCGGTAAGAAAGGTATCATCTTGGTGCGTCAAAGACATAACGGTGGTTATTACCGGGCAGTCAGTGGAAAAAGGACAGAAAGCTGGCGAGCAGGAAAGAAAATATGTGGCGGGAATGCCGTTGGCTGCCGTCACCAAATCACACCCAATATGGGAATCGAACATAGCCACGCGACAGCCCACGTTAACCCAATACCTTCAGCTTCAATTGCTTCACTGTGACGAGCAACAATGACGAGAGCACAGGATAGTTTTACTTTTACGGTCGGAAAGCTCGGTAAGTGACTAGCACTCGACGCGTTCATAAGACTCACAATGTTGACTCCAGATGCGGGCATGGCTGTAAGTCCAATTTGAAGTTCAGTGTGTCACCCAAACGTGAAGTGACGCGGTGCAGATCCTCCTGGGCGACCGAGCTCATCTCATAGAGTTTCCATCAATACTACTTCCTCCTGGAGCAACAACTGGTTCGATAGTCAACATCGCGGTTCACCGGAACGTGGTTCAGGAGCGAAAGCGAGATCATGAGTTCTGGTCGCTTCAAGAAGATATCTTAGAGACATTTGGAAGTCACTCGCCTGAGAATCCGAAGCTCGAGGTGAGCAGTACCTACTTCATTTTAGTCCGCCTCGCTCATACCACCGTTTTTAGGTCCGCAATGTCACCCAAACCTCTGTCACTCTCGAATGGCCGCCCATCAAGCTCGCCACTGCGAAGTTACGCTCGCTCGACATATACAAGAACGGCCAACGCCTTGCTTCTATTCCTAATGCACTCACCAACTACTCCACAAAGCTTTCTGGACTCTCAGTAGATACCCAATACACTTTCCAGCTCCTCCTCCGTACTTCCGCAGGAACCTACCCCTCGAACCTCATCCAAGTGCGCACGCACACGATCGCAGATACAAGCGGAATTTCAGTTTGTTTCGCAAATGTTACAGACAGCGTATTGCTGGAAAATGCAAAGCTTGCTTTGAAAGAGATGCGCGCAAAGTGGAGCGACAAAATTCAAATCGACACGACGCATTTCGTGTGCACTACTCCTGCGGTCACGCCCGCAGGTGCGCAAGCAGCCGGTGGTGTTGCAGCAGCCCCAGGTGCAGAATATCAACGTGCCTTGCAGCTAAGCATCCCTGTGGTTCAACCGCAGTGGATTTTAGCGTGCCATAGCGAAAAGAAGTACGCATATACACGTTTATCTATCCATGACGTTTCTAGTTGACAATTATTTTTGTTCAGAATGGTGCCGATCTCGGGTTACTATCTCGGCGTCACTCCGCCCAATTCTGCATACTCCCAGCGTCCTCAATCGATGTCACAGGCTTCTCTTCCCAGTTCCAGCACAACTCACAAGAACTCGGCATCGCGTCAAAGTCTCCCGTCAATGCGCCGTCCTACACCACCATCCGCAACCCCGCAACGACCAATCGACGAAGAAGAGGACGAAGATGAACAACCGCCTCCGCCTAAACCGTCGCCCTCTGAAATGAAGCACAAGAGCAATGGTACGATGGATAGAAATTTCAGGTTCCCAACATCACCAACCAATACTCAAGCAGTTCCGCCCGTCCCCTCTCTTCCTGCACAAGCACCCGCTCCCAAGCCTGTGCATAATGCAGGTTCAAACCGTTCAAATGAAGATGACATGACGCCCCGTAGCGGTGGTCGTACCATCCAGTGTAGAAGTTCCTCCCCCTCCTCCGGTGGAAAAAGAGATCCGGAAGAGTTTTGTAGAATCTGAGGATGGCTATGAGGAAGTTGGCGAGACGGTGGAAATCGACTTGCGGTGAGAATTGCAGGATGTTCGCCGTATACTTTGCTATGTAGCCTTTATGTTCTGGACTTGTGATTTGGCTGCGCTGTGAGCGAAAATGTTCGACGTTTCAGTCATAATATCATTAATCGAGGTTTCGTCCTGCATGTAATGCCATATCCTTTGCCCAGCTATTCCAGAGAACGGAGAAGCGAGTAGTACTGAGATCCACGACCCGTCCTTGCTGTCGAACTAGGGGAGCAGGAGGAGTAAATTTTTACCTTCATAATAATCGAGAGCGCTTACCGTATAAATACTAGCGCCCAATCATTGCGAGCGTCTCAGTTCTTTCTAGAGACTGAGACGTGAGTCTACGCCTTACCGTTATTGTTACACTTAACTGACTTAGCGTAGTTGCTCTTACCTGTTAGGTACACGCTTCGTCAATATGAGTTCTTTCTAGAGACTGAGACTTGCTCTTACCTGTTAGATCCTTCTATCCCGCTCTACCTCTAATCTCTAGAGGGATATGTAGTTGCAGTACCTCAAACCTGTCCAACTAACATCGTTCAATTCGCTGACACAGGTATTAGCGACGTGCAGCACGAATCAATCGAATCGAAACTTCGGTATAGTGAATATGCAGGCAAGACAGCGACTTGAAGTCAAGTGTGTACATTCTATCTAACATCTCCGTGAATCAACTGCCACAAAAACATCATCGTGGGGTAGGGCTAGATATATTCAATTTAACAAATGCGAGGACAGATGGTAAGGACTAAGGACTCACGCGTCTCGGCAACTTGACCAGCGTGTCCCATGTGCCATGCGACTCAAGTCAAGCTCGGCACCTCCTCTTGGGATGACCAATAAAGTCCAAGGAGTATAACATGCATGTTGGGAAGCGGGAGGTACCCAGAAAAGGAGACGACGATCCGGTCCCATCATCCATCCATTAGGCTGCAGTAAGAAAGGGGTCCAATCGGAATCATGATGCGAGGTATCCTCAAGGAGGTCAGCAGGGTTACACAGCGCGTGTTCCAACTTGAAATTAGATGAGAAGGAAATGGAGTGATGGTTCCAAGTAATGGGTGACATGGCGGGACGATCCTGTGTGTGAGGGTTTGTGCAACTTCTATCTAATGAATGGGAATTGGTGTTCTCCTGACATGTTTGTCCCATCGCTGCATCCCACAGTCGCACAGTATTATCAATAGAACCAGATGCGATGCGAGTACCATCCGGTGAGAATGAGACTGAGTAAACTGGTCCAGTGTGCCCCTCCAAGGGCTCACCCAATGGCTGTCTTGTCCATGCATCCCACAGCCGCACAGTATTATCCTCCGAACTAGACGCAATGCGAGTACCATCTGGTGAGAACGAAACTGAGTAAACTGGTCCAGTGTGCCCCTCCAAGGGCTCACCCAATGGCTGTCCCGTCACTGTATTCCAAAGCCGCACGGTATTATCCCAAGAACCAGACGCGATGCGAGTACCATCCGGTGAGAACGAGACTGAGTAAACTGGTTCAGTGTGCCCCTCCAAGGGCTCACCCAATGGCTGTCCTGTCCATGCATCCCACAATCGCACAGTGTTATCCAAAGAACAAGACGCGATGCGAGTACCATCCGGTGAGAACGAGACTGAGTTAACTACCTCAGTGTGCCCCTCCAAGGGCTTGCCCAATGGTTGTCCCGTCCATGCATCCCACAGCCGCACGGTATGATCCCCTGAACCAGACGCTATGTGAGTACCATCCGGTGAGAACGCGACTGAAGTGACTAGAGCATGCAGTCTGATCACGATCTGAACAGCCGTCCAGTTCACATGACGTCCGGATGTCAGGCGAAGGTTGTTCGGAAACCTCGCGGTAAAATTGGCAGCTATGGTGGAGTTGATGGGTGAGAATGGCAGCACTGATATATACAAATGTGGGGTGCTGTGCAAAATCATGGACCCAAAGACTTGAATGAATCTTTGCACATCCGTTGTGGTAGACCGCACATCTTTGTATCTGTTACAAGAACATCTAGACGCTTGGGCCCCTACCATTTTTCTCCTAATCCTCCTCATATCAGCCCTCGCATCATACCCTTACCCCGACCTTACCCTTGTCATCCTCGTCATCCTTGCATTCCCCTTCGCTCTCTACCTGTCGCTTCAGCAAAGCCAGTACATCTGGCCGGACCCTTTCGCTGACGAAGCATACCCATGCTCCGTTCCACCACCTGACTGATCCTGTGGACAGTCCCCTTGCCTTTACCGTCCGGACGGTAACCTATGATCTGATGCATGACGCATCCCCTTTGCCCTTTTCCCTTTCTTGATCTCTGACTCGATGCGCAGTCGCACATGCGACTTATACTTAGATCCGCAGCTGCACGATCGTGCCCCTGCGCGTTTCACTTCTTATTTCGATCTTTGACTCACTTTCTTATCTGCACGTTCAGAGCTTGCCCGTGTCTCACTTCGAACATGCCTTCCTTTTATGGTCATACCCTTTACCAATTGCTTCTCTTGGTAGTACGAGTTATCATCCACTAATACACTTCCTGTCCTTTATATAAACTCGCTACCATGTAACATATTCCTTAACTTGAATCTACTTGGTTCTTGACCTCCTACTCTCACCAGAGTGATCCTTTCTGCCTCGCCAGCAGTCTATATTCTATCTTCTTATCTGCTCCTCGCGGATAAGCCTATAGTCTCGATCTTTACTCATCGACTTCGTCGACGAGCAAAGCCCCTGTTAACTAGTCGGACTTCTGTCCTTCTAATTAACGACGATCTTACGATTAACCTTCGGGTGTCATAAGCCTTGGCCGATATAGCTTATCGTCTCGCACCCGCGTGACATAAGCTACCCGATTTGGACATAGGCGTCAAATCTTACTTGCCGAAGCCTCGCCAAGTAAGACCCCTAACCTTGGGCTAGCCCAAGGACATCCTCGACCGTTGACGACACACGCTCTGTTTGAGCGTCGCCAACAGATACCATCCAAGTCGTAACAGTATCCAGAATGGCCCTGTGATTGGTTGTAAGACGTTCATTTCATCCGACGTTATCTGGTAGCCATGTACTCACTTTCAACCACTGAGCAATAAGTGGAAGCACAATTATTGCGCCCCTGATTGCATTAAGAAGGCCGAGTGCCTCAATCCAGAAGAGCAGTCGCTCGTCGTCGTCGAATAACTTTATTGTGTTGGCAAGCTCCGAGTCAAAGTCCGATGCTGATACATGTGCAGCCAAATATCGACAGGAATAGGACAGATGTGGTGAAATGGATGTTTTGACTCGTTGAGGCAGCTCCGGATCTCCAGAATTAGGGAGGTAAGATGACTTCAAATCACAGATATTGAAGCGAAGGCAATTTTCCATCACTTGTAGTGACGCAAATGCAAGGTCGCATTGTTGCGCCTTAGAGACCTCGACGAAAAAGTCACCGCTGGATGATTTTTCTGTAAGAAACTCTTGGAAGGATGCATGAAGGGGTCGGACAGGAATAGGTGAGCCCGATGTGCCACTGAGGAGGGCTCCCATATATTGCATGATGTCCACTTTATAATCTTTGTTGTGGCTTGGAAAGCAGTCCCGCAAAGCGGTGAGGGAATCAAAAGGAAGGGGTTCAGCCATGCTGAGTATCTGTCCCATCACGGAACGAAACCCCGCTAGTGCTTCCTGGTACTCGTCATCACGATAACGATCTCGCGGCAAGATATCTGACAAAATAAGCTGATACATGTCATAAAGCTTATCTGTCCACTTCCCAGGATCGCGGGTAATAACAGTTTCAAAGCAAGACCTTGCGTTTACACCGGGAAGATCTTCCTTAATGTACTCGCATGCAAGACGTGCCCACTCGAAAAGTCCATCGGCTTTTGCAGCGAGGTTTGCGAACTCTTTGTCCCCAAAACGCGACAGCCCTTCTAGCTTGTCAGATACAAAAGCGCATATATCGCGCTCTGCCACCGCTGCTGGAATCTCGTCCATGGACAATCGTAAAATATGACAAGCACCTTCAAATTGCTTGTCTATATCGTGATCCGGACGAGAAGTGACGAGAATTCGAAAGTTGGAAGGGAGTTCGGTGATTTGGGGAAGTCCTTTGTCCTTAAGTTTACCGGTGAGTATGCGGAGGAGGTTACGCTGCGTCTCCGATATACCACTCTCATCCAGTGCTTCGATCACGATCAAGACAGGCCCTACGCTTGACGCAGAGAACTTCTTTAGCGGTTCCATGAGAAGCTCATGCCACTGTTGGATAATGTCTGTTGTGTTCTTGAGTGAGTTTGCATTCTTGATTGCATCCGCTAACGCTCATTTCATCCCTGGATCATGATCAGCAAGGTCGCGTGCGATGGTGGAGAAAATCTTTTCATGGCGACGATCTGCTTCTCTGTGCCGGTCGAAACAAAAACATGAACCAAGGCCTCCTGTTTCCTTGAACCAGTTGGCAATTGTGTGGGCGATGGCTGATTTGCCTTTGCCTGCAGGGCCGGATAGCCACATAACACGCTGAACAGAATCTCTGCCGCTGTTTATCCAGTTGGTAATTTTGGAGAGAATGTCCGTGCAAGTGCCTGGCAGACATTACTTCGTAGTATCTAGTCCTGCACCTCCTGCATAAGCCATGCCGCTGAGATCGAGGGTTTTGCCTTTGAGAGTATGAGTACATTTAAGATTAGAGGCACGTAAGAATCTTTACCCGCAAACTGGACAAAGATAGCTACATCCTGAAGAGTTTGATCCCGAAATAGCTGCATGAGCCCATCCAAGGCGTTGTTGTACCATGTGATGATATCATCTGTTTCTGTGAGGATGTTTTTACCGACTCTCTTCCCTATTGTCATAGTAAGTATAAAAGCCACGTGCCAATAGTTCCGGACAAGCAGTGAAGACTTACTGTAGCTGCCGGACAAGTGCTTGGACAACTCAATGGATGTGGATCAATCATCTGAGTCCTGGATGTCCATAGGTATGTTGTGTTTGTGTGATTTCTTTCCATTGACCAGACATGTCATAGATGCATTGGATGATATCTACCTTGGGCCAGATGAGGACTTGGACTCTGATTCTGGGTCATCGAATGGTCTGGATGTCTTGGATAAAATTCCCGTTATGTCACTCAATTCAAATGCACATATCCTAACTTTTCATATTCATTAATTACTTCCAGCTCAATCATATCCAGTGCAGGCTGATGATCTCCCTCTCTTCAATGATCCGGACTTGTATCTTGAGCCTGAGGATGACATTCCTGGTATGTATCTCAATGCAAATGCATGTATTCTAACCTTGAAAACTCATGAATTAATTCCAGCTCGATCATATCCGGTGGGGGCTGATGATCACCCTCTATTCAATGATCCGGACTTGTATCTCAGGCCCAAGGATGATTTGATTGAGTTTGATGATCCTCCGGTTGTACCAGATTCACCAATGACTGGTAAGTCAATTCATATTGTGTGATGTAAATGTTTCATGGCATTTTGTTAGTGAATGAATTAACTCCGGACACTCAAGCGGCCACTCCAGCTGCTCCAGAGGCCCCATTAAGTTGTATGTTTATTCATGTCATATCATGACTGTTATTGATGTTATCCCAAGCGAGTTCAACCACTCCCAAATAGTGATGTGCAAGGCCCGGCTCGGCTCAAAAGCTGGGGCTACGGCTCGGCTTGATAGGGCTCAGGCTCCTTCAGATTGCAGGCCAGGCCCTCCCCAACGGCTCAGGCTTGGTCAGGCTCGGCTTAGGGCTCAGGCCTCGGCTTCATATCACAATAGTGCTACAACATGTCTAATGATTGAACAAATACATCTTCATCATCAGAATCTCGCTGCACTTCTTCATCATCCAATTCTTCACCCAATACATCCAGTAAGTCACCCATCTGAGGCTCAGGCTGGTCCAAGTCTCCATCACCCTCAGTAACAATGGAAGGATCCTCGCGAAACAACAACCCTCGTCTGATCATGCATTTGAGGCACTGAAGTGCCTCAACAATATCAGGTTTCAGACGGTTACATCGCTTACTAATTGTGATCCCTGCAGACGAGAAAGCTCGCTCGCTCAATACAGAGGTTGCCATTATGGAAAGGAAGTCACGGGCAAGTGATGCCCACACAGGGTAGTGTGGGGAGTTGATACCCCACCATTGAATAATGGACATCCCTCCGAGATGGTCCTTTGAGTTCAAGTATGCGTGAAAGTCACGCAACCACGGCTTCGATGGATCCGCGAAGTCAAAAGTGAAGCTGAGGATGTGCGAGACAGAGTCGGTGGATCCTGGCTTGGTGCGTCGAGTGCATCTTCATCACCGTCGGAAAGCTCATTAAGCAAAACATCTAATTTGTAGTTGCCAGTGCTGGTGTGAAGCTCCATAGATGCTGAGGACTTCGCCACATCATCACCATACATCTCACTATATCGTTCCTTATACTGCAAGAAGAAAGTCAACAACATTTCTTAAGTCAGAGATATAGACAAACGAAGTCCTGTAGGAATTGTCAATGGGTTGCAGTTAGTAAAGCACATAAAACTAAAAAAAAACTTACCTTTGATGAGCCGTTTGTTGGTATGGGGGCTCACCAGCTGGATTTTGTCGTTGTCGGCCCCATCTAAGTCAGTAGGGTCCAAGATAACAGCAGCGCGGTTTGCTATATGAGCTATTCTGTGGGAAAGAAGCTCTTGATCAGCTGCATTGTCCACACTAATCACCTTTGCTGATGGCACAGCAACCCGTTTAGGACGTGGCGCAGGCACTTCCTCAGTGTTGGAGTTGATGCTTGGCACCATTGGAAAATAAGGTTAGCCGGGCGATCAGCAAAAAAGGAGGGGTGATCCTGTAGTACGGACTGAAGAAACTATGCAGTTTCTCGGATATCACCGCAGGTCATAGATACTAGATTTTGTTGGCTGAAAGCCAGGGCTCAAAGGCCCGGCCCAGGCTTGAACAAACCTGAGGCCAAGCCTTGAGCCTACATAAGCCGCACCCTAAGGCCCGGCTAGGCTCGGCCTAAGTCAGCTGGGCTGGGCCCGGCCCACAGCCTGAAGTCGGGCCTTGCACATCACTACTCCCAAACATCAATCAGCCAAGCCTCCACTCAACAATGAAGAGCTCCATGCTATGGTTCAAGAGTTTATGCCAATTGGCTCCCATGATGATTCAGAAAGTGAGTATCCAATAGTTGTATATTTATGTTTCTGCTAATTCTATGCCAGTTCAATCAATTGGAGATCACCTGCATGATTACTAACACCATCATGGACCTGTCCCTCGCATAACCTGTAGACGCTAGTAGATCTAACAGAGAACACGTTCAGTATGTCGTGGAAACAATACTGACATTCATAAGTACCTAGCGGAGAACACACTGGTGTGATACATCAGTACTCAAGAAGAATGGACGTAGGAGTATCTACTCACCTCAGTATGTCATGGAAACAATAATGAGGTGACTGCAAGACGGAGCGAGACTTTGTACTGTCTGATAACGATTATGTAACAAGCTCAGGGAAAAGTGGAGCAGAGGTGTTTGTATGGTTGAGAAGGTAGAGCGAAGGCATTTGTATGGTCAAGAAGACAGAGAAGTGCCAAGCGACAATGAAGCAGGCTATAAGACAGTTTTGAGTTCACACTGTGTCACACTGGGTTCATATTCATGCAGTTACAGCTTATTGTTGATTCTCACTGAGCCTCAAGCAGGGATCTTGTGACGGTGAGACGTCGGTCTTTTTTTAGTGCATGCCCCCACCCCCGCCCCCACCCACCGTGCTCGGTTTGGCCGTCCGCCCCAGGTTGAGTGAGGTGGCATCCCCCTCCATCCTTCCACATCCAAGGCTGCATCATGCAAGCAGGCTTTGTACCAGCGCCTTTGTTGACTTACCTTGCCTTGCAGGGTTTGTTGGAGTTCCACGCAGTGATTGCCCCAGTTCATTCATGTCTGTGCGCATGCCAGGCGATTGTCAGTCAGTCAATGGCACCAGTGAGTGTGCAAGTGTATGGATCGTCTCCATTGCTGGCTGACATGCACCACACACAGGGCTTGCTGTTGAGGCTGTGCTGAGCAAGCGGTAAGCCTCATTGCCAGCTTGGGGGTGCCTTCACACATTTCTGTTCACAGATTCCCACCATCACGCCCCCTGATTGCAGGCAAGGAGTACCTCACAGAAGGCATGTCCCTGGAGGACGTGATCCTCCTGCGGCACCATTCTGACCGGGATGAGGAATGTAACTGTGACCCGGATGTAGAGGAACTTCTTCGGCATTCACACAACCAGGTGGCGATGCCAGAGAGTGATTCATCCTTGCATGGCTACATCAAGATGGGGTGAGTTGCTCACTATGCCTTCTCAACCCCTTCACCCATGCGCATCAGCAGGCTGCGGAAGCGCAAGTTCCCTGACCGCCAGCTGAAGCGCAAGTTCCCTGACCGCCTTGCTGCCGGTAGCACCTCTAGCAAGAAGCAGCACTTGAGCAGCGTGCAAAAAGAGCACTGCCACCAGCTGCCACCACTGCACCATTCGCTTCCCTGCAAGCCTGCGCCCTTTAAGTTGGCAGTTTGTAACAGCATCCCTATCAAGCCTGTGTTTTCAACCACATCGCAGGCAGCAGCTGTGGACTCCCCCACGCAACTCTCCTCCTTAGACCCATGCAAAGTCTCAGCCTCTGTGCGCCCAAAGGCTGAGGGCAAGGCAAGCAGGAATGCCAGGCAGCGCAAACTCCATGCCCAGGATCCCTCCAGGAAGGCAGAGGAGTTGAAGTCAAATGGAAGTGTTGACGCCCTCCGCTTTGGGGTGTCCACCAGTGGTTGGCAAGGCACCAACTTTGCTGCCACCAAGGAGGGTAAGATGCTCAGAGAGGAGTGGTATGACTACTTCATCCTGTTCCGTTTGTGCAAATTTGAAAGGGTTGCTTACCATGGGTGAGGGTGTAGTACTTCCTTGCAAGATGTGCTGAGCTTGCCCTCAGTGTTAAAACCCGTGTGAGGGATTGCCAGGGCCAGCTATGGCTTGTGCACACCTTTGTTGGGCCTCGCATTGAGGAGCTTCTTCCACTGTTTGAAGACGAGGCTGCAGCTTTTGTGAGTGCAGTGGAACAAACCAAGGGCAGCTTCACAGAGGGTGAGATGGAAAGCAATACCAGGGGGCGCCATTGGTTTTCTATCTGTGGCCATGACCGAAATTCCAAAAAAGTAAGCATCCTGCCCTTGAACTCCCCTGCATTTAAATTCATGGCCCTCCAGAAGCCCTCCCTCAGTGCTTGGCATGTCTCAAATCAGCAAGCAATTGATCAACTGTGGGCCCCTGGGAGTGTTGCATCAGAGATCAGGCAAGTTTGACCCGCATGGCCCATTTACAAAGGCCATCCACACTCACCTGCTCTGCCCAGTTCAATTATGAATGCGGTATTCAAAGCAGAATTCCCCCTTCTTGCCAAAAGGTACAAGACTTGTGCTGAAGGTCTAGGTATTACACCTCTGTATGGGCATTTTTTCAACTTTTGTTTGAATTCTGCCAGACCTGGGGTGAAACGAGTTCACTGCAGCCCTCACATAGATTGGAAAAACATTGCTATTGGCGTCTGTGTCATATTTGTATACGGTGTGTCAGACTGACCAAGCTTGGAGGGTGCTGAGCCTTACTTAACTCTAGGAAAGTTCAATAGCAAAGAGCGGTCTTGGCTTGTCATCTGGGAGGCAGACCTGGTGATTGAAATGCCTGCTGGCGTCTTTGTGATGTATCCATCCTCCCTGTTCTTCCACTTTAATGTGGATATGTGTGGTAAGTTTCAGAGGACATCCAAAGACTTGTGCCCCATATAGCTAACTGAGAGACCTCTCAGGTTGACTTGATTCTTTTGAAGTTCTATTCATAGTTATCGATATCGGCGACCACGAGATTGCCGAAGGAAATGCACTGCAGCAGGATGTCCTAGCCGGAGTTTCAAACCAAACCCAGCCTGATACGAACCATTCAGCTCTTCTTCCCTGAAATCGATCTTATGTATGGTGGTATACAGGATTGGAGACGGGGTGTGTGAGGATGACAACGTTTCAATTGTGATTTCATAAGGAAGATTTACCGATTCAATAATCAGATTTCATGCCGGTAAGTAGATCGCTTTCTAGCAGTCTCGATTACTAGGATAGATACAGATTGTGAATCTCTGGATATAGTGGGGTAGTAGTAGCATACAAAAGAGGGTTATATCGACTGCCAGCGTCGTACTCGTCAGCGTTGTCGCACCGACTTAAACAAGAAAATAATAGTACTATAGTATGTCATTCACACCCATCCATTCTCATCCACGCCACACACAGGCATTCAAAATTTGACTCATACACCCACCCTTCTCTTCTTCACCTCCCTCCCTCTTGTTCGTCCCCTGTCGTCACCATCTGACTCGCCTATACCCTTCTCTTTCTCCCTTTCCCTCTCGCGCTCACGCAGCATACGGACAGAACCGCCTCTCACCACCGTTCTGGTGCGCGAAAGACTACGCTCTTCCCGTGCTGCGCTGCGCGTACGTGGTTTACACATGTTATCGTCAGCAAGCGGGCGAGTTTTGTCATCTGCAGTAGAGCGGGTCTTTTGTTCGTCTACAGTAGAGCGTGTTCTTGTGCGTTCTCGAGCAGGACGCAAGGGGATGTCTGGTTGTGGGTCGGGTTCAGATTCAGAAACAGCGTCTACGACTGGTGATGCGACATGGGATTTGTGGAGGTTGGATTTAGGTAGGGGTATGCTGCGTGCTTGGACAAGGGTAACTGATGATATGAATGTACCAGATTTGGAGAGGGGTTTGGGTGTAGGTCTAGGCGTGGAAGCTTTTGAAGTAGGTTTAGAAGCTGACCTGGGCGAAGCATCGACGTTTGATTTTGCGTTTACTTTGGCCTTGTCCTTCTTCCTTATGCTAGCGCTTAGGTCACTGCTGGAGACGGATACACTCCGCTTGCGTTTACGGCCGTGACATCCCGTCGCAGAACACGACACTAGTTTATCGTCGTGGATGGTAGAATCTGCGCGAAAACGCGCGCGTTTGGTGTCCGTCTATATTTGAAATTAGTCTTTGAATTCTGAAGTACGAAATGATGCTCACTGTGTGTCTTCCCTCATAACACCACCCATCCGGGGGACCCATATCTCCCGTCCCTTCGACGCTCCTTCCACAGCATCCCCACAAGGTCTCGTACGCAGAACGATCGACGAGTGCGCTTTCATCGTCATGTGAAATGCGGCAAGATGTGTCTGTATTTGAAAGTTCGAAGAAGGAGGAGTGGCAGCGCACGCAATGGAGTTGTGGTGGCGGGGAGAGTTCGTGGAAGAAATGGGTAAGCGCGGTGAGTGTGCGTGGGGAGGGGGGTATCAGTGGGGGATCGGAGGTCGGGCAGAGGTGGGCGAGGGTGTATGTGTGTAGGGTCTGGGGAGGGACGGAGCGTACGAGGTCATACAAGACACTCGAGTCTGTTACCTCCGGTTCTGGCTCAGGCTCTGTCGCAGTAGTGGGTGGTGATGTGGGCGAGGGGGCTACTGGGGAGTCAGTGTGGGAAATTGAGGGAGAGGGTGTATGTAGTTGTATGTTGGATGATGAATCGGGCTTGCGAGTGAAGAGACTGAAGACCATCGTATTGAACGCTGATCTGTTAGTCTTTCGGTTAAAACACTTATATAAGGGGTAGATAATGAAACAAAGGAAGGACGGTAGAAACGATATCTAGACAATAATATAATCTACTCCCTCGAGGTCAACGCGTGCAGCACACACCTGTATGCCAAACAATCACAAATACGACTCGGAGATTTTCCATGCTGTCTCTCGCAATGCTGGAACGTGTTTTCCTGCAGAAGCTCTCGCAGCAGGGATCACACGATGCAAGCACGAGTCCAGCCGGTAAGATAATTTCCTTCCTCAGCTTGAAGCCACCTTGCACTGAGTTTCAAATCTTCGCTGATCTATAAATACTTCAGACCCATCTTCTTCCCTCATGACTCAGATGAGCTGTAACCGGTCCATCGCTGAGACGGGTGTCATAGATATCGTCACTGTCGCAGGGATCCTCAAACACGCCCACATCAAAATTTTGTTTCTTCGCTCTGCCCCTGCTACTCCCTCATAAATTATCACCATCCAAGCTTGGATGGGTTACATTCTACGCTCCTTGTGAGTATAGCCAGCGGGTGTCTGGGGACGTTCTTATTTGGCTGTCCTTAAGACGTGATCGTTCATTGACGTCTATACACGATACGCTCAAGGGCCGCTATTGTGACCCCGAGCAGTATTTTTGCTTTGTTTGACCTCTCCGATCCATTCCTCACAGCCTGCCAAGTACTCGTCGCTTCCTTTCTCAAACATATGCTCATATGTATACCTCAGGTTGTCGGTTTGGCACTGGTGAACTGGGCAAGTTGCATTCAATATTTTACCTAACTCACCAGCGCTAGACCTCAATCATTTTCTAGCATTCCTAAACATCTCGTTTGCATTGGGGTGTGAGCGGCCATGAGATGTCTGGTTGATTTCTTGATCGTAAAGACACCAATGCGAGCCTGTCGATATGCAGTTGTCACTGTCCTTTATGGCGTATTCCGCCCAAGATCGGACGAGTTGAGGTTCTGCAAGCAATTGTGAGTGTTGTGAGCGTGTTTCTATTTTTTTATTGTTGTGGGTACTGGAAATACTCGCTTCCTGATGTTGCGACTAAGTGCGTTATACGTGCCGCGTCTCATTCATGAATTAATGTTCGTGAATTACATCCAGGTGGTCCCGCACGCCTCAGGGTCTTGTTTTGGAGCTGGCAAGAGAATCTTGCTTGCTATCAAGTAAGCTGTAGGAATCAAGTCCAACTCGCCAACGTTAGCGATGAACGTGCCACACCAATTCCTACGTTGATCACTTGCCTGTAACAGCACATGCTGAATCCATGTTCATGTTAAATGCATTTCTGACATTGACGAGCGAGATCGAGGTTTCGGATGTCCCAGCTGGCGACGCACATGCCATACCCTATGACCCGCACCCGCTGTTCACCATCTTCACTTCGTTAGCAGTCCTATTAAGGGCGTTCTTATTTTATGATTCTTTTCGTTCTCTCCTTGCACGCGTACGTACCACTCGTAACATCGAGAGTCGTCGATGCAACTCTGCCCTCTCATGGTTTTTATTGTTAATATATTCAGGATGGCGGACACTTCCTCTGGCCCTGGCGAAATGTTTTTGTCGTGTCGTGCACTCAGTAACAACATCACGAAGTCAACTCGTCAGTGCTAACGAAGCAAATGCTAGATGATATGGATTCATCTCAACTAATGACTTCAGTCTTGGTTAACTTCAGGATGTCAGTGATTGCATTCAAATGACAGAAGAATCTTCGTCATTGACCAGTATTAGCATGCATGTCTCTCTGCTATGTCTCACTACGCTCACCTATGTTTTACAGATCCATTTAACAAGTACGATGAAGGTGGGGGTTATTGAATGCTCATGAGCCTAGTCACCAACGATGAAATGTAGTCCTCACAAACTTCACCCGAACTTGCAGCACGGATAAACTAATGCTCTGGACCGGCTCCAGCAGGCGAAGCACTTTTGGCCATTTTTGAAAATCCCTATGATTATTAACGTGAGGGCTATTGACAGGTCGCAACGCACGACGTGTTGCTCCTCCGTATGTATTTGGCTAGTGAGAATTTCGCTGGTAATGACTCAGGTCTTGGATTCAGCATCAGTGCCGCTACAGCAACCTACATATTCAGAACGTGCACGACCGTCTAACGAACTTTACAACCAAACTAGAGTATAAAGAGTTGCCACGGTGTGTTGCCATCGATGGCTTTACAGTGTTTTGGAATGGATTCGTTTCTCCGTCCTCATTTTACCTAGGACATTCGTGGCATGGGCATCACCGCCTACACCACGTTTATTTGCCGATAGACCTATGGTGAATACGGCGAAAATAATTCGAGACGAGGGCAGGCACGTCAAATATAGGAAACGAGTCAAAGCAATGTTTTTTTAGACGCTCAAGCGAAAGCCAATGCTGACACGGTCGGTATATGACCCGAGAACGGTTGAGCTAATAGCATGGGTCTCTATGTTGCGCTAGAGTTTTTTTTAACAAAAATGCTCCCGTATTCGCTGGTACATAATGCGGATTGGCAACAGAGATCGGTCATGAAGAATGTTGAATGATTGAGTGAGAGGTTTAATACTACAGCATATACGTACGCCATTCTCCATAAGAGCACATATACAACATTGATCAGTTTGGGAAATAGTAATATTGATGTTCTAGCACAGGAACTTCGGTCATGGCTATGAAAGCCCAACGTGCTTATCCATGGCGATCGATGGCACTCCGTGTTTTGCTGATTTCGGGGTTTCCAGTGTGCTAGATGCTTGTCACAGTGAGAGGTTGTTGTCAATGATTCGCAACGAGTATTCGTAACCGCTGACGTGAATCACTACCGAGGGGGACGACGTGAACAGAGTACTTGAATTCTGTCCATAAAGTGGCATTGCAGTATATCCTTCGAGCACGATCTGCGCAAAAAAGGAACGCATTTGAGAAGTTGAAGAGTAAGTTCAGGGTGAAAGGAAGCGAAAAGCACGCAAATGGACAGCATGACAGAATGGACACGATTAACACCGAGCCGCCGGAAATGCGTACAGAAAAGCGCCACATCAATGAGCTGAACAGACCATGCAAAGCGTTAAATGAACTACGCTGTAGAGACTTTTGTGAGGCTGCTCATGTTCCAGAACGGCGAGGGTACTCTCGGGATGGCATAGCATTTCGCATGCGGAAGACCATACAGTCGCGATTGCTTTTATGCAAAATGAAGGCCCCATCTTATTAAGAATCATCAGGAGGTCGACCTCCAAAATTGTTGATTTGGTGAGCCACACTGGTCGAACTCGTTCATTCGTTGCATTAAAAGTGCATGATTAACTTGTGCCTAAACAAGCAATTTTGATGGACATGAGGCAATGGGTAAAAATAAATGCTGTGCAACGCACAGGCGCCATGCTGAAGGTGCGTGTTAGGGAAGGGGTTGTGATACGCATGCACATTCAGGCAGCTGATTTGCTCGCTCGTTTTCCAAGTTGCTAGCCTCCAGGTAACATCAAACTAATCTGGACTGTTAGCGTTGACGAAGTGACCATCGGCAGGTAAAGTGCACCAGCACCGTCCAACGAGTTAGGCATCCTTCGAAATCACTATCCACGCAAGGTCGCAGTATACCTCACCGACGGTCCTTCGAATACTTCCAAATAAAACATTGTCCGCATCTGCTAAACCTCGTTGGCGGAGAAACGGGACATGATGTACAGATCGCGACAACCCAGAAGTAAATCAACTCTGACTCCTGTGTTGACCTTGGAGGGTCACAAAGATCTTCCTCGGTCCATCTCGTACTTTCCGGACGGAAAGCGAATAATTAGCGGGTCAAGCGATAAGACCACTCGTGAATGGGACCTGGAAACGGGAAAGGAAATCGAGGAGGCGCGAGATAATTCTCAGCGGGACATACATGCTGTAGGGGTATCAAGGAATGGTCGATGGGTTGTCTCCGCAGGTGGGGATTTCAACATTGGGGAGCTCAAAGTCTGTGAGGTCGAGACGGGGGCCGTGAGAACATTTGAAGGACACTCATTTAGCATCAACTGCATCGATATCTCCGGGGACAGCACACTACTGGCGAGCGCGTCATTGGATGGTACAGTGCGGATATGGAGTTTAGAAGGAGATCAACTCGTGGCTGGCCCATTTAAAAGTATCAAGTGGGTGGGTGCAGTTCGATTCTCACAAGACTCAAAGAAACTCGCCGCAATATCATTCTGGGGCAAATCCCTTGAAGTTTGGGATGTCCAATCACAGAATTTGGACGTTCACATGAGCGTAGAAGGGGTCTGTCATGATACATGTGCACCAGCTGTGTTTTGGACCACCAAAGATAAAACCATCGTAGCTGCATTCAGCTTTACAGACGAGGCTTCAAATGAGACGATCTATGAATTCGACGCACTTGCACTGCAGACTATTGGAGCCCCCTTTGAAGGACACACTAGGAGCATCAACTGTCTAGCACTTTCATTTGATTGTGCTCTCCTCGCTAGTGCTGCTAAAGACAACACCATCAAGCTCTGGGCATTCGAGTCCCGCCAGCTCCTCGCCTCATTCTTTGCCCTGTCGATCTACCGCCTTATCCTCTCACCCGACTCGCGCCAACTAGTTTACACCACCCTTATAATGGATGATTACAGCATCTACCTATGCAACATTCCCCCTGAGATCCTTGCTAGTATTCAACCTGTACCACAAATTAAAGTGCGCAGCCAACCCCAAAATCATTCATGTACTAACATTTTCTTGAAGACAAGTGCTCCTACACACCCACACCTGGCTTATGTACTCATCCCTTTCTTTTGTTCATTCACACCACTCTATTAATCCTATTTTCGCAGTCTGACGCGCTCTCTCTCACTGTGAATCATTCCACTAGTGATGCCTCACCAAATGCGCAACGGAGACTCCCTTCCTACTCTTTGTTACCTCTCTCTATCAGTTCCACCCGTCGTCGCACAGGGTCCGAATCCTGGACTAGCAGACACCCCAAAACCTCTTACATACCGCCTACCGACCTGCGACCGCTCACTGACATGCAGTTGTCGCCTGATAAGATGTTTGGCAGGCATTCCGAACAAGGATTCCAGTCACTGCGCCAGAACACACTGCATTCCAACGGAGGACTCCCAAGTACAACAATATCGCCTGTTACAGTTCTTTCCCCGCCACCGCATGTACCGTCTTCTACAGTAGGTCCATGGTTATCCCAGCCACCTCTCGACCCTCGCGAGATCCTTCCCTCTTCTTCCCATATGTATACAGATATCTGCGCTCGCAATGATGAGCTTGATGATCTCCCTACTAAAGTAATGCTCCAAGACCTTTCAAAATATATCACCAAAGACGATGACTATCCTATTGCTCGTGGTGGGTTTGGGGAGATCTGGAAATGTACTTTTTACATCGATCGTAGTTCGGTCAAAGTTAGTTTGCCGTCTTTTGTCTGTCCTTCTGTCTATAATTAACAATTTTGCAGGTCGCAGTGAAAGCATTGCAGATGTATGTTGATGATCAACTTGGGCCAGCGAAGATGAAAAAGATGAAAGCAAGTGTCTCACCGAAGGATTGAGTCTATCACTTACACCACAGGGCGCGCTTCATAGAGGATCAAGCGTGAACTCAGGATATGTGCCAACCTCAAGCATGCGAATATTTTGCGCGTTTATGGTTATACGCATGGCTTCGGCCCATTTCCAGCGATAGTCAGTCCTTGGGCGGAGAATGGTAATCTGACAGTCTATTTGGAGCGTGAGGGTGCGGCTCTGACTCTCGTTCGACGATTCCAGCTGGCAAGTCCTCTCTTCGTGTATTTGGGTCAACAAGAAAACTGATAGAAAATTTAGCTAAGAGATATCATAGCTGGTCTGCAATATCGTGAGTGAGAGACCTTACTGTTGCCGGACAGAGCTCTAAGTACTCCTCATAGTTCACGTTAACAGTGTCATCCACGGTGACTTCAATGGAGTGAGTTCGATCTTCTCGATAGTTACAATTTAATTGAGATGCGAGCTCCAGCCTAATGTGCTCATCCGTGGTGACGGCACTGCATGTATTGCTGACTTCGGTCTTTCCTTGATGTATTCCGAGGTCATAAGTGCCTCTCAGGCTTCTTGGACGTCCACGCTCAAAGGAAACACGCGATGGATGGCTCCTGAACTTCTTGTACTAGAGCGGGAAGACGGATCTCCAACTCATCCGAGCGAGCAGAGCGACATCTTTTCGTTCGGCGGTATCATGTTGCAGGTACGTCTGGAAGACTCTCGACTTATCGATGGCATCATGAAGTTTTCCTTTAGGTCCTCAGCAACAAAATTCCTTATTATTACCTCGCGAATGATGCTGCAATTGTACTATGCATAGCTAGGTCGGAGAAGCCTTTCCGATCTCGTTATCCTGAGCTCCCTGAAAAGTATTGGGCATTTATCGAGCAGTGTTGGTCTACTGATCCTCGGGACCGTCCATCGACGGAGGGAGCTGATGTGACGATCAGGAATGAATATTACTCGCTGTTGAGATCTCGTTGATTCTTGAACTGCTCTGTATTCAACAACTTGTTTACAGTACAACCAACAAGATAAGGCACAGTAAGATAATGCTGTTACCTGTACTGTAAACGTAGGCTCACTCCCAGACATTTCCTGCAATGTGATATGAGATTACTAGTTGCTCGTCTACACCGTGTGCAATGAGTCCAATACGGTGTCCACTGATTTGTCTGTGCATGCCTCAAGCCGCGTCAGACACCATGTCAAAGGATCGACATCCTGATGTAGTGGTACAGATGCAGACGGGTCGGGCGCAGGTTGTCTTTATGAATTCTTATGGAAAGCGGGAGTGATCAGCTTCGCTAAGCAAGTTTGTTTGGTTTTCACCTGTCAGACCCCCAACCACTGCTTGACCTCTATGTATTAATGTTGTCGATAGTTAAATTTGATTATCATTGGCAGCAATCAGGGTGGTTACAGGTAGTGACTCGGGGAATACTGATCGTGCCTTAAAGAGCTCGAAACGCAAAGTGTCAGGAATCCGGCTTTGCTTTAGCTAACATCGCTCCAGTGCACAGGCCCGGGACATTATGACTGATCGTCCTCGGCGTGCCAACCAGCATAAACCATGTCGTGAGTTGTAATCCTGCATCATTAAAAACTTTCATTGATTGTTGGGTGAGCATAGCCCCTGCCAATGAAATTCAAGAACCGGCTCAGTTTTATTTCACGCTTGGGATGAGCGATGTTGAAATCGTGCACCATCTCAAAGACCACTACAACCAGGAAGAATATGGACTCAGGTTTGTGTCATGGTGTCTTACATATTCCCAATTTGAGTAAACTAAATATTTGTTGTGCCAGTGTCATCACCTTTCGTCGGATGCGAAATGGCTGGGGTTGGAAACGCACTAGGCAACAGCAACATACTCTCCAATCCATTGAACTGCATGTCCGGGAGATTTGGCAGTGATTTCCCCACCGAGGCGATACTCTTCACAGCTAAATCTGTCTTCAATCAGTGAATTGATTGCTAAGCTGCTCAAGATCACTGAGCCAACTGCTGTGCAAGCTAGGCATTGTGGACGACTCAAGCGCAGGTGTTTTTGGTGCGCAGGAGTTAATGATGTCTGGCCCCAAGACCAGCATGACAAATGGCTGCGCTTTGGGCTATGGCTGCATATCAGCCTCGATCCATTCACTGGGTGGATTAACTGGCTCAAAGTTTGGTGGACCAACAAAAATCCCCGCCTCATTGCACGATACTACCTTGACTGTTGTCGAAAACTTGGGGGTATGTCATCATCGCTCTCACATCCATCAGACATTGATTGTATTTTGTTTTGTATCTTAGCGGTACCTTTGATTACCCAGAGTGATCCAGGTTCCCAGAACTTTGCGGTTGCCAACACCCAAACAATGATTCACCATCACCTAGATCCTGGGCTCAACGGAACACTTCAGCACCGCTGGATGCAAAAGCACCAGAACATCAAGCCTGAAATCATGTGGTCTGTATTCCGTAGGGACTTCGCTCCGGGCTTTGAGAACATGCTGGCTGAAGGTGTTGTGAGAGGACTATATGACATAAACAACACTTTGCAAAAGTATGTGATCTTTCATCAGATACACATTCACTGACAATCACCATCAATAATGTAGCTATGTGTTTCACTGGCTTGCAATTTCCATGGCTCCAGGCTGAACTTGATGCATGGGCTCGTCGACGGAACCATAATGCTCCTCGCAAGGATAAAAACAAGATTCTTCCTCATGGCATTCCTGCAATCATCCGCGCAAAACATCGTGAATTTAACTCACTTGACTTCAAGGTACATTGCCCATTGTCACCACTCAACAATGACACTACTTACTTGTCTCAAGATTCCAGTGCCAAGCGAGCTCTTTGACGAGGTTGAAGCAATATATGCTCCCTCTAATCACCCAGTCTTCGATCTGGTGCCACCTTCATTTGAACAATGCGCACAATACCTCTATGCTTTACTAGGCAATCCTCAAGTGTCATTGGATTCGTTCTGGAATGTGTATCAGATGTTACTGGCACAGTTCCAGGCAATTGAAGGTGACAAGGACCTGACTGTTCTGCTTTCACAGGGAGTCACCGAACCTGAATACGAGGATGTTCCTTTGCTTCCAAGCATGCAGGAACTCCCTCAAAATTCTGGCTTAGTGGGACCTACTAGTTTTCAATATATCAGCAGCATAGCAAATCCACCAACACAAGCACTTCATGGTGTTCAGGACTGGGGAGCACAAGGGGAGAATTGTGATGATGAAGACCAACCAGAGTATGCAGAGTTTACAGATTCTGAGTCTGACGTCGAAAGAGATCATAGCGAAAATGCTTAAATTTACTACATACAGCAGTCGAAAGTTGTGAAACTGAGTTCGTGTTTACTGAGTACAAGCTTGAAAATCCAAAGACACACTTGGGGCACATCAGTGTGCAAACAGGTGGGAGGCAGAAGGTAAACATCGGCAGTGTTAGTACCCTTTGTTCAGTACTGTGTATACATCCTTGGAGAATGTTGGTCACCAGGTCACAGATGAAGCTGTGCGAGTTCATAACCATTCCTTTGATATTCTCGCCTATCAATATCAGCACTGGTGCAACGTGCGCGATTGGGGATGCAGCAAAGAGGGTGCTATATGCGTCTGGGGGTCATTAGTGGAAGTGTGAGCGTTGGCATTAGCAACAGGAGGGAGTTTGATGTGGGCAATGTGAGGGTTGCAGATGGATGCTTGTTGGCCTATTACTGTATGCGCACAAAAGGGGGCATTAGACATCGAAACATGTGAATGAAAAAGGGGGATGTACAATGAGCAGCAATGAACCCACCATGACTGGCCCCCAGAATGAAGTTTGACAGTGATGCACATGTGATGCACATGTGATGCAACACTGATGCGGCATGAATAAAGTTTGATGTGGCAGGGATGCGGCACTGACACAGTATGTGCTATGTTGATGCAGCACTGATAGTGGGCCTTGATGCGGCATAGAGTGTGAATATTGATATCAGTGCAGAGAGTGTGAAGATGTTTGGGAGAACTTGTCGTGGTGTGAGTGGTGCTCGACCCAGCATAAACAAGGCTTCTGACATGCCATGTTGGGGGTTGACACTTGACGTGGTGGTGCAGAGTATAGAGAGTGGATTGAGCTTGACAGACTGAAATTGAGGCTTGATGCAGTGAGACAATACTTGATACTGTGTCTGAAAGCCAACATAGATGAACAAATTAGATGCTTATAGAGCCTGTATGCAGGCAGACACTCATCTATTGATCATTAAGCTTAAGGATAATGGGAGGATTAAAAGCAAGATTGAAAGTTATCTGTACCCTAGAATTTGTTACAGTGCTGCATCACGGTCACGTCACAGCCGCAGCAGGTGCGGCAGGACCGCGTCAATTTCACCTGGCCCTTTCCAACCCACTTTGATATCACCACTCAACTTAGAGATTTTGGATCCTCATTTATTACTTTATATTGGTACCAGAGTGCACGCGGTGCTTGTAGCTCTACCCTCCTCACTTAGTAACTGCCTTTGGTGTAGCTGGGTGGCAAACAGTGTAAATAGGTGGAGCTCGCACTGAATTTTGGCTCACTTTCCTTGCCCTCCCTATCGTTCCATCCTCAAATGTCTCACTTTGTGGTATTTGAACCTCCATTGATTCTCACGCTTCTTGTGTTTCTCTGTTACGACTGGGATAGTTCTGCTGTTGCCAGTCAAGATAGACCTGTCGGGCGAACAGTTCGTCGGCCTTCCTAATACAAGGAAGGTTTCTGGTGGTTCCTACTGCATGAGCCGCGGCTTCTATGCAGGATCAGCGGCGAGTGGTTTTAGCACTTCTACCGCAATCAAGGGTTTCAGGCTAAGACAGTGAGTGACTGCCTTAGAATCAGAGTTCAGGCTACTAAGGGTGGAGACCTTAGTAGATCAGGTTTCAAGGGGAAAACCCAGTAGATTAAGTTAAGGAATATAGCTATGGTACATGGGGTTTATATAGGTACAAAGGAGCGGCGTAGCCGCGACAAGAAAAGTAACAGAGATAGGAAAAAGAGTACAACCTATCAAGATAGCAAGAATAGGTGAAACCGCCATGCGGCGCAAGATAGTATCTATGTTACAATCAAGAAAGAAGAGAAGTGCGGACAGCCCGCTTGATAAGAGAATAGCTGAGTCTAGATGAGTCTAGAGTCGGCGGCATGGTTACAAGAAAAGAAAAATAGAATAGGAGTAAATGTTATTGTAACATTCTCTAGATCTGTTTCTCACTGTTTTGTGGTAGGTAACCTGCCCAATATCTATATTTTTTTCATTTACTCACCATCTTGCAGAACGACATGTTCCTCTTGAAAGTACCGTGTTGTGTTTTGCTCATCCTGCATGAACATTGACCTGCACCAAACTGGTCCAGTGCATGACCGTGCGGTGTTAGTGAATATTTTTCGGGAATTTTGCATGGAATGAATTTTGTGTTATTTGGCTCGAAGATGACTCACCTAGATTCTCATGCATATGAAGCTTCCATGAAAAATACTTTCTGTGTATGTTTGTTTGTGGGAACTTCCAGGAAACTTTAAATACACATGTTACCCGGTTTTGCTTTATGACATATGCTACGTCTCTAAATAACACCAAATACAAACAAGTTTCAACATATTATGTAAACCATGTTCTCTTACCACAGTCAGCTGATCTATGACTAAGCCTCACAAATCATGTTCACCTACGTATGATTCACACGGGTATTATGATCTATGACAAATAATGTAGTATATCTAGATACATGAGAAAACGAAAATTGAATATACCTAGGTATGCGGGAGTAAATTAGCACAGCCACATAGATTTGTCTATATAAGAGCTTGTTCGGTAACCTGAGTTTGAATGAAAGTTGGGTGCAAAGTTTGACAATGCACAGCATTGAACAGGCGGCACGACGAACGCCGGTGTCGGAGATCGAATGTCTTTCCCTTCCGACCATGGCCACGAAATCTGTTATCAGCCATCGCGCATATGATCAGCGCAGAAAGCAGATCTTTGTAGCAGTCGCTACTTTCATAATCTGTAGCCAACTCCAGCTGATACAAATGTCTTTACCAAAGGAGAAGGCTCACTGGGAGGATGCTGAGGTTGATGCCCTCCTCGACTATCTTATCACACAACGATCAAAGTTGGCTGGAACCAACTTCAAAGAACCGACCTACAATGAAGCTGCCCTCAAGATCGCAGGGTTGAAGAAAAGTGGCCCAGTAAAGACGGCATCACATTGCAGGGTTAAATGGGCAGGGGTATGTTGTCTCTTGTGCCACTCTGAGTCCAGCCATCGCTGATGCAAATATTTTAGTTAAAATCTACTTACAATGCTATTGAGAAATATCGCAACCGATCCAGGTGTCATTGGGATAGTGAACATGGTGCTAGCATTCAGGGGGAGGCAGCTGAATCTGTGTGGAATGAATTTATTCACGTATGTAATCACATTTATGTATTAATTTCAGCTGAATTTATCTTGCCACAGAGCAGCTCTGGGAAGTCCATGAAGTCGTTCAAGAACACCGGTTGGAGGTTCTACAACAAGATGGACCAAATCCTACCGACTAACAGCATTGCACATGGATCTGCTTCATACAACCCCACGTCATCAGCTGCAACCGGCACTCAAGTCCCAGTGCCAGGTCCCAGTGTCAGTAACATCACTGATGATGCCGCACCAGTACCAGGTCCCAGCACCAGCACCAGCAACATCACTCATGATGTCAGTACTAGTATCCCCTCCCTCATGCCGCCTCCTTCTTCTACCTCTAGCCTGGGAAAGCGCCAGCTCGACGATATGACGTCAGTTGCCCCTTCTGCATCCATCATGTCTGAGTCGGTCTCGCAGCTGGTACCATCAGAATCCGACAGCAAGAAGCTCAAGTTAACGGGTACGAGTCGGCGTAGCAGTGGGAATGGTGGCAGAAAGGGCAAAGATGCTGCCAGCGCCGCCGCATGGATGAACCTGCAAGGTTCCATTAATCGCCTGACCGATGGTCTTACAACATCGACCGTCACTGAAGATTCTCGAGTGGTGGATGAAACAAGACGTGCACTGGACAGCATGCAAGCAGAAGAGGACTTGTCGCATGATGAGAAGATTGTCCTCTTGAACGCGTTCTTGCTGAATGTGAGAATATGCACTGTGTATTTGAGTACCACGCCGGAGCTTCGCATTGGTTTTTTGCGGTCTATCATTCAACAAGTCAAGCACAATATTCCATTTTTGTAGTAGTAGCAGAATGTTGTACTACTACTGTATCAAATAGCATCATCGTTGTCAGCATCATTTTCAAGCTCTGCATACTGTTCATCATCTGAAGCCGCCTCCTCATCACTTTCCAAGAACTGATCTACATCCATCAAGTCTCGTTCATACAAGTAGTTTTGATAATCCTCCCACATTTGCGTTGCAATCTGATCACGAAGGTTGTTTGTGTTGGTATGAATGGGCGCTGCACCTGAGTTATCAGTGTCGGCATGTCCTGGAGGTGCTGGGAAGGTGTCGTGATGGTTGTCATTGACAACGGGTATGTGCGGCAAAGGACCTTCGTCTGGGTCATGAGCGCGGATGTAATTGTGAAGAGCGCATAGCGCTGTAGGAATCCACACCTGAATGTCAATGCTATATTCAGGGGATATGAGAAGGATGCGAAAACGACGTTTCACAACACCAAAAATTCGTTCAATGACGTTGCGAGCTGATGCATGACGGAGGTTGAACAACTCTTCTTTGTTAACAGGTCTAAAAAATAATGTCAGATGAGCAAAAAAAAACAACTGAAGGTTTACCTAGTGCTAGCACGGCCCCATTCAGCAAGGTGATAGCGAATGCCACGATAGGGGACTAAGAGCTCTTTACATGAGGGGAACCCTGAATCAGCAAGAAGATATTTTCCAGGCGGGATATTCAGGCCATCATTGCGAGCTACATCCCAGAGTCGAGCATCGGTTGCTGATCCCTCCCAGCCGGTCAGTGTGAATGTAAAATTGAGGTCAAAATCGCACACAAAAAGGCAATTTTGAGAGATGAAGCCTTTGCGATTGTAATAGAGGTGGCGGCTGTGTGAAGGAGGGTATGCATGGATATGACTGCCGTCAATCGCTCCGATGGCATCTTTGAAGTAAGGCCAGCGTTTTGGGTTGTCGCGAATTTCACTTGAGACAGGTGTGCTGTCAGTGGGAAGGCGGACATGTGTTGTGTAGAATGGATGGGACGAAAAAATAAAGAGCATCTTGCGGAAATAGCTGTTATATGAGTGACTTGGGGTTAGTACTAAGTTCAAGCAAGGTTTTGCAAACTACAAACCGAGAGACTGTATCATTTGACCGCTGGAATCGTTCCGCGAGATGTCTTAAAGATAATCCGGTCACACACGCATATAGGAATATTGCCAGCTGCTCCTCTAATGATACGTGGCGTGAATCTGCATGGCCAAGGCTTCGAAGATCGCTGACCAAACTCTCAAAGACCTCAACATGCACCCCAAGCTCACAGCGTATGCGTTCAGGGTGGCCAACAATTAATTCCATCACCCATTCTTGACCGGTCAATGACGAAGTGTGGTAGGGCTCAGGATCCTCAGGGGTCTGTTGTATGAGTAGATGTGTAGTAGCGGCAAGCAATATGTTTATCAGGAGAGCAATGTAACGGAAAGTGCGCTTGCGGACTTCTGCTCTTGCGATGTGCACCGTATCCGGTTGAGTTTGCTGAAGAAGATGAGCTGCAGTGAGATGCCCCCCATGGGGGGTAATGGGATTAGGGAATAGTGGCTGATTTACTGATAGGAGTCCCTGTGGATCCATGGCTGGTATGTTGTACCGACTCGTAATACCTGTGATGATCAGCACTGATCCTTTTCAGTCTCCACTCACAACTCAGACGCACCTGCGCCACATCAAAATTGTGCGTTGAAGTAAAGTTGCTCTAATGTGGATTACCGAACAAGCTCTAAGGACCTCCGTTTTGGCCTGAAATCAATCAATCTGACTCCCAGAGTCACCCTTAATAAAATTGCGAGTGAGGTTTGTGTGTGATCAGCATCAGCAACAACCACGAAGAGTTGTTCGACATTGTCAGGTGAATTGATGAGGCAGTAGGAGCCATTGAGCTCACTGTGCTCAACAACCTGCAAGGCCCAGTTATTTGTTTTGAGAAATCTCTTGTTTTTTTCTGAGTGTTTGTGTTTGTGTGCGCTGTCCTGCATGATGTGGGAATCATGCATGGACATGAATACTAGGTGACCCTCAAAAGATAAAGTCTGTTAGCTTAGTCCTCAGACTAGTCAACCCATACCTTGGTTTCAAACCATGGTCCATATTTCCAGTTTTCCCCAAGTTTCATGATCTGAATATGTTTTGACGGAAAAAGTCTAATGTGAGATGGGAATCACATTTAGACCTAGTTGATGTGAGAAGGGAAATGAAGGTTAAGGTATAGCCTTGCCTTTGGCTTATTCACTTTGGCTAGAGAAAACCATAGAGAAAAGTACAAAGCCAATAAAAAACCTATCCAAAAAGACCGTGTTTCAATTCCTGCCAACTGCATTATTTTTTTGACTGTGTTTCAATTCCTGCCAACTGTCTTATTTTTGCTACCTACTTTTCTCTAGTGTTTCTTTACTTTACTTTTTCATTAGGATGCTTTGACTCACCTGACACTTCATAAAATTGTACCCATAAGGTATGATGTCATTATGATGTCATAAGACTCCACAGATACTCCTGCAGGTATTCTGTTGAAAGATATTATGTCATCAAGCTCTAGATTATTCTACTCTACAATGACATCATTCATGATGTCATTTCCTTCTAGAATATTCTGCTCCACAATGACTCACTCTGACTCACTCATGGAAGGTTCTGGAATCTTTTGATCCACAATGATGTCACTCTTGATGTCATTATGATGTCATTACTCCACATTCCAGAATGTTCTGCTCCACAATGATGTCATAGCTCCATCTTTCACTTGTATTTTATTCTTTTATTGGGTTTGACCCAATATTTTGATTGGTCCTCCTTGTTTTTTATTGTTTGTGAACCTAGGTTACTTTCCCACACAAAATGTATATAAGGAGAGCCCATTCTCCTCCAAAAAAAATATGATCTCCCATTTGTAGCAATCTGCCTATCAGATATTTCACTTGCAAAGTTAGTCCCTTTGAAGTGAGACAAGTGCAGGGAAAAGAATTCCCTTGAGATTATAAGTTTCTTACCTTAGAAACTTATTTAGTGCTATAGGCCAAGCGTTCTTGGTCACATATATTGTCTTTGAGACCCCTTTGTCTCATTGCTCTGTGCCCTTTGACTAAGTGATCTTAGTCATCTATCATATTGTTGAGACCACGTCTCACTAGTAGTCCCATAGACCAAGCGATCTTGGTCAAGTTATAGTCCCCTTTGTTCAAGTGATCTTGAACATATATTGTATATTTGAGACCATTGTCTCACAGTCAGGTGTCCATAGACCAAGCGATCTTGGTCATATTTTGTATATTTGAGACCACGTCTCACTAGTTCCAGTATCCAAGTCCAGAGCCTAGAAGGAGATTTCCTAGGCAAATACATTCCAGAAACCGAATTACGTGTCTAGAAGCTTATTCCTAGACAAGAGATTTGAGTTTCAATAAAGAAAAGTAAAGCTCCGGCTAGGTTGATCTTTATAAAAAGATTAGTTTAGCGAGCCTCCCAAGAACTCACACATTATCTACCATGAAATAGGAAAAGTCGTAGACCGTGTTAATCGAGGACTGGCAAGCAGTCTTATCCAAAGTGTAATTGTGGTGTCATTACATTTACACGACTTTATATAAGACCCTCAGTTATTAAGACAGCGCGTGTCTCTGTTTCTCTCTCTCTATCTCTGTTTCTCTAGGATTGGGATCTATTTCATTTTGATTGGGATCTATTTCATTTTGTCTGGGATCTATTTCTTTTAGTTTGGGATCTATTTCCTTATCTCTGTTTCACTAGTCTGGGTTCTGTTTCACTCTACCTATTTCTTTAGCTCGGGATCTGTTTCATTCTATCTACCCATTGAAGGCTAACAGTCTGAGTGCTCATACCCTTACCGTCTGGACGGTAACCTATGACACGATGCACGACGCATCCCCTTTGCCCTGTTCCCTTTCTTGATCTCTGACTCGGTGCGCAGTCGCACATGCGACTTATACTTAGATCCGCAGCTGCACGATCGTGCCTCTGCGCGTTTCACTTCTTACTTTGATCTTTGACTCACTTTCTTATCTAGCACGTTCTACCTCGACCGAACGTGCCTTCCTGTTATAGTTATACCCTTTACCGATTGCCTCTCCCGGTAGTACGAGTTATCACCCACTAATACGTCTCCTGTCCTCTATATAAACACGCTACCATGTACCATATCCCTTAACTTGAATCTACTTGGTTCTTGACCTCCTACTCTCACCAGAGTGATCCTTTCTGCCTCGCCAGCAGTCTATATTCTATCTTCTTATCTGCTCATCGTGGATAAGCCTATAGTCTCGATCTTTACTCATCGACTTCGTCGACGAGCAAAGCCCCTGTTAACTAGTCGGACTTCTGTCCTTCTAATTAACGACAATCCTTACGATTAACCTTTGGGTGTTGTAAGCCTAGGCCGATATAGCTTATCGTCTCGCACCCACGTGACATAAGCTACCCGATTTGGACATAGGCGTTAAATCGTACTTGCCGAAGACACGCCAAGTACGACCCCTAACCTTGGGCTAGCCCAAGGACGTCCACAGACCGTTGACGACACAAGCTCTGTTTGAGCGTCGCCAACAGATACCATCCAAGTCGTAACAAAAGATTCAAGTTACCTTCTAGCCCTCGACACCCATCGAGGACAGAAACAGATACAAGACGACCACTCCCTGGACACGCAAGTTCTCTTGGGAGCGCGACCCGAATCAGGAAGATCCTGACGAAGAAGAGGTAGATGGACAGTTTAGCTCTCCCACCTCACCGACAGAGCAGTACCACTCAGACGAGGGACTGAACGACGAAGAAGATCTAGGAAACACTCCGACTTCTGAAGAGGACTTTCCAGATGAAGTACCTCCCCGAAACACTAGCGCCAATCCGAAGACAAGAATGTCTAACCCATCATCCTCCTCCACCGCCGTCGTAGTTCGTGCCCCTGAACTCAAAGCAGGGTCACCAACGGACTACGATGGGAACACCGACGACGCACAACGATGGCTCTACAGCTTAAAGACGTACTTCCTCATCAACCCCACCGTCTATTGCAGCGAGCAGATCATGGTATCCGTCGCCCTGTCATTAATGACAAAGAACAGCGCTAAAGCATGGGCTGATAACTTCTATCGCGAAGCTTTCAGCACCAACCCTCCGAAATTCGGAACATTCGCAGAATTCGAGAAAGGATTCAACCTTGCATTTCAACCCGTTGATAAGCAGGTGAATGCCCTTACCGAAATCGCCGAACTCAGAATGGGAAACAACGTTACGGACTACATCTCGAAGTTCAAAACGTTGGCTACCATCGCCAATATCAAGGAAGGCGTGACACTCTCACACTTCTTTGAGAAAGGCTTGAACCCAAGCCTTCGCGAAGCAATCTACAGGAAGGAGACACTTCCTGACACCATTGAAAAGTGGTACACTTCTGTGGTACAGCTCGACGCTAACTACCACAGGAGCAAGGCCGTCTCTGCCAACTCCCGCAACCAACACACCCGATACGCCCCTCGCAGGTTCCAAGTACTACCCCAAGCCTAATGTCTCATCGTCCAGAGACCCTAACGCTATGGACGTAGACCGCACCCTCTCTCAGGCAGAGAAAGACGAATGCTACAAGAAGGGCCTTTGCTTCTCATGCAAAGAGCATGGCCACAGAGCCAACGATCCCAGATTCCACCCGAAGATACGACGTGGAGAGAAGAAAGATACCAAAGGAAAGACTCCGGTAACGACTGGTAGAGACCAGCGTGATGACGAAACCTCTGAAGACGACATGGAGACCAACAGGCTCCAAGGAGAAGAGGATTTTTAGAGCGGAGGACCGCAAAAGCAACGTGCGTCCCCTCCTTAGATATCCTGTGTACTCATACTGTAGGAAAAGAAAATGAATTCCGTGTCCCGGTGACACTTTTCTCTTCCACGAGTACGAAAACCGTTGCAACAACAGCCATCATCGACTCAGGGGCTGGGGGAACATTTATTTGTGACACCTTCGTAAAGAAGCACAATATTCGAACCCACCTCCTGAAGAAACCCTTCCGCATCACCACAGTAGATGGAAGTCAATCCACTGCTGGGAAGGTCACCCGATACTGCATACTCTTCGTCCGACTCGACGGACGAACTATGTGGGGAAAGTTTAACGTCACTAGACTTTCCGAACGAGACGATATCTTGCTAGGGAAACCCTGGCTATCCGCCATGAAACCAGATATCGATTGGGGACGCAACGAAATCACTATGCTCCCCACACCCAGATCCAGACACGTTGAGGATCTACTCAACAAGATTCGAAGAAGGAACGGGGTAACCCCCTACCGATTCGAAGGTCTCAGACCTATGATCGAGGACGAGGAAGAGGCACCTTTCAAACCTCTCAAGTCACTCCCCCTGGGTACGGAACACATACTCGAAGAAATTCGACGCAAGAAGAAGAAAAAGAAGACGAAGAAGGCAAAACCTGCCAAGGAGGTACCCGCCGAAGAAAAGCATTTCGAAATGCCTCAAGAAACCTGACGTCATGGAAGACGTCTGGGTAGGGAAGATCGAATCCCCTACCCGAAGTCAAGGAAGTCGCGACTTACCCCTTGACTGACGACGAGATTCTTATAGAATACTCGACCGATGGTTCTTCGGTCAGATTGATCGAGAACCTCACCTTCGATACTCCCCTAACTAGGGATGGAACCTCCAAGACGGAGACCACGAAGACAAGAAGACTCCCCTTCGCAACATTTGGATCCTTGCTACGGCGAAGGAGGAGTACACGAAAACCAGTAACAAGGCGCAGGAATTCGCCAAGGACAAAGCTCAAGAAACGAAGAAGAAACCATTCGAAGAGCTCGTCCCCGAATACCTTCACGACTTCGCAGATATATTCGCGAAGGATGGGCTTAACAAGCTCCCCCCATCGAGACCAGGTGTAGACCACCGGATCGAAACGAAGGAAGGTTTTATTCCAAAATCTTCCCGAGCTTACCCTCTCTCTCCAAAAGAGACAGAAGCGGTTAAAGCGTTTCTGGACGAACATATCCAGAAAGATTTTATCCAACCATCGAAGTCGCCTCAAGCCTCTGGCTTCTTCTTTGTAGGAAAGAAGGACGGCTCCCTTCGCCCCTGTCAGGACTACCGATACATCAACGAATGGACTATCAAGAACGCATATCCACTTCCCGCTCATTCCGCCTCTCATCGCCAAACTCAAAGACGCGAAATACTTCACCAAAGTGGATGTCCGTTCAGGATACAACAATATCTTGATTCCACCCCGACGACAGATGGAAGGCAGCCTTCTCGACAACTTTTGGGCTCTTCGAGCCAAAAGTGATGTTCTTTGGGCTCTGTAACTCGCCAGCGACGTTCCAGGCCTACATGAACCAGACGTTCAGCAAGGAGATAGATGAAGGATGGCTCATCGTCTATATGGACGACATCCTAATATTCTCTTCTGACCTTGCAGAACACCAGATACGCACCCGTAGGGTTTTAGAGAAGCTCCGTCAGGAGCAAGCTCTTCCTCAAACCCGAAAAGTGCACTTTCGACTCCCAAGAGGTAGAGTACCTTGGGATGATCATCCGACCCGGACAGGTTGCCATGGACCCAGCAAAACTCAAGGGGATCAGCGAATGGCAGACTCCATCGACGGTAAAAGAAGTCAGATCCTTCCTAGGATTCTGCAATTTCTACCGTCATTTCATCTCCCATTATTCCGACCTCGCTCGCCCCCTCCTCGACCTCACAAAGAAAGACACCGTGTTTTCTTGGTCCACAGACTGCGAAGCTTCATTCCTGAAGCTAAAGCAATGTTTTACCACCGAACCTGTACTCCGGAACCCCGACCCCTCTCGCCAGTTTGCACTGGCCACAGACACATCGCTATTTGCGACAGGAGCTGTTACAATAACATTTACTCCTATTTCTTTTTTCTTTTTTTCTGTAACCATGCCACCGATTCTAGACCTATCTAGACTCGGCTATTCTCTTATCAAGCGGGCTGTCCGCACTTCTCTTCTTTCTGATTGTAACATAGATACTATCTTGCGCCGCATGGCGGTTTCACCTATCTTTGCTATCTTGATAGGTTGTACTCTTTTCCCTATCTTTGTTACCGTTCTTGTCGCGGCTACGCCGCTCCCTTTTTCCTATATAAACCCCATGTACCATAGATATATTCCTTAACTTAATCTACTGGGTTTTCCCCTTGAATCCTGATCTACTAAGGTCTCCACCCTTAGTAGCCTGAACTCTGATTCTAAGACAGTCACTCACTGTCTTAACCTGAAACCCTTGATTGCGGTAGAAGTGCTAAAACCACTCACCGCCTAGGCAGAAGTGCTAAAACCACTCGCCGCTGATCCTGCATAGAAGCCGCGGCTCGTGCAGTAGGAACCACCAGAAACCTTCCTTGTATTAGGAAGGCCGACGAACTGTTCGCCCGACAGGTCTATCTTGACCGGCAACAGCAGAACTATCCCAGTCGTAACAAAAGATTAAGTTCCTCACCCAGTACCCTGTTTTCCAACAGTACTTTGACACCATTGATTCGATAACCGCGAACATCCTTGCCGCCGCATTTGGAAACATGTCGGGACATTCCGCATCATCCAGTGCCACCGCCGCAGCAGCAGCAGCCGCAGCCGTCCATAGACCGGTTGAAATCAAGATCGGAACCCCACCGACCTTTGATGGCAACGAGAAGAACGCAAAAAGCTTTTTGCTCTCGGTTGCCGCCTACCTTGACATCAACAGTGAAATCTATGACACTGACAAGAAATGCATCATCTTCGCCACCTCTTTCATGAATGAAAAGACGGCACTGACCTGGAAGGAGGACTTCCTGACTTTAGCCCAAGACACCACGAGGCTAGACAAGAACAAGCAACCCATTGGGTATGGAACGTGGGAAGATTTCAAGAAAGCCTTCCTCAAGGCATTCACCACGGGAGAAGCAGCCACCGAAGCGTGGATCAAGCTTAGGACCTTCAAGCAAGAAGGGTCCTTAGAAGAATACATCGCGGAGATCAGGCATCTCTTCC